>NW_024731615.1:0-3545 GCF_018991925.1 Homarus americanus | reverse complement strand
CTCACCTTGTATACCTGTGCACTGTCACCTCATCAACACAAAATGACCTGCCTAAGCTGACGGCCACCGTGTGAAATAAATTGTATCAGTAATGTCAAGCTGGAATGTGGGCTTCACAATAGGGGTGCAACGGGTGGGTGTGGGTGTACAGGTGCGGGAATGTAACTTAATGCCTGACACACTCTCATGGTCTTACCTCACACGCCGGTACAAGCACGATTGGATTTCCCCCTACAGATCAACTCCTACCTGCGGATGTGGTGTCATTTATAGTATTATCAAGTCACCTGTTGGTATTTAAGCGGTGAAGGTGTTCGTTGTGAGGGTCATCCTTGTCGGCTCTTCATTATTATGTCTTAAGTCTTGTATTGCGAAACGTAGATTTTATTTGTCATTCACTGAAGGTATTTTGTCGATATTTCTCTCATCATTGTGGTGTTTATGCTATGTTGTTCCCTCCTTGTGGGTAGTGTTGTTCCCGCCTTGTGGGTTGTGTTGTTCTCTCCTTGTGGGTTGTGTTGTTCCCTCCTTGTGGGTTGTGTTGTTCCCTCCTTGTGGGTTGTGTTGTTCCCTCCTTGTGGGTTGTGTTGTTCCCGCCTTGTGGGTTGTGTTGTTCCCGCCTTGTGGGTTGTGTTGTTCCCTCCTTGTGGGTTGTGTTGTTCTCTCCTTGTGGGTTGTGTTGTTATTCTGCTCCTTGTGTTGAGTTACCAGGCATGATGTGAGTATCCTTGGCATGGATGATAGTTTGTGAACTTGGCTCCAGTTTGTCCGGTCATTCATTCATTCCCTAGCACCTATATATCGTGAACTTATATCGTGAACATACAGTAGATAAACGTCTTTCACTCAAACTTGTTTACAGAGGCTAGAAACATCATGACCTGGTCGACTGATGTCCATTTGTTCAATGGGTTCCTCTACGGTCTGGGCTGTGGAGTGTGTGATCACTTATTCTTATTGTAGCGGGGTTTTTTTTATAGATAATTTATAACACATTAATTCATTTGAGTAAAATAAAATGCCCCGGTTGTCAGAATGGTGTCGTTAATAAGGTTTTGTTCGGTATGTCACACACAGCCATAATGAAGGTAGAATCATAAAACCTTCACCAGGGGTTTTAACCGAGTCGTCTTTACCAACTTCTCAGCCAGTTTGTCGATGCCTTAAGCCTCTGGTATATTGTACGCGGGTTGCCCACCAGACCTGACTATGGTGGCCTTTGCCTATTCAGGGCCGGATACTTGTCCTGGGGCCCCCTCGCGGTTGAGTTAGGGCTGTGTTAGAGGACCGGCCAGCTCTTGTGAACCAGTTGCCCAGGTAGGGGATTTAGCTGATATGACAAGTTACCATAGTTTACGATTTACATAAGAGTCGCCATGTGATTTTCTTCTTAGATGTTTAAGCAAATATATGTACTACCATGGGGAGTAGTAGTAGTAGTTGTAGTAGTAGTAGTAGTAGTAGTTGTAGTTGCTAAGAGTTTGATTTACTGATGCGTTACTACTACTACTATCACTATTATTATTATTTGTTATTTATTATTATTTATTATTATGTAAGAAGATTTAAAACACATCGGAGATCATTTGAGCAAAAGAGACAGCAGCGCCTTAAGAAGAGAAAGTGACGTTATACTGACACTCGGGCGTGGCTCTCATAACTTAAGACGCTCATTAACGTTATAGATAATTCCTCTTGATAGTAAAAAAAAAATAGACTATATAGCTGGTTGTTTTCTTAAAGTAGTTACAGTAAGTTAGGTTAGGTTGGGTTAGTCTAGGTTAGGTGTCAGGTCCACCTTATAAGACGACCCCGAGATGTTTAATAGAGACGGCGGTCAACTCTTACACCCGGGGTCAACTCTTACACCCGGGATCGTGACTTTGGCTTTGTGTTGTCCGGATGTTGACCTTTGTGTTGTGTTGTTGAGCGTCGCCGAGACCAACACCTTCCCGTCACGGAGAACAGGAAGGTATTATCTCTTTTGTGTCATTTTTTGTCAGTGGGTAGCGAGGCAGGTGAGTGGATATGAGAAGGTTAAGGGGAAATGATAATAGTCTGTGTGGATTACATGAAGATTAACACTCCCTATTTTACTCTACCTGACGGGGTTACGGTTAATCAGGCTTTGTTAGGTTATTGTTTTTAGATTAGGTTAGGTTAATCCGTCTGTGTTTTATAATATCGAGGTATTTTATCGTTCATATGACAACTTGTGCCTGTCCCTCCTTCCACCTACCCTCCCCCTATCCACCTACCCTCCCCCCCATCCACCCACCTCCCCATCCACCTACCTCCCCCCATCCACTCCACCTCCCCCTATCCACCCACCCTCCCCCCATCTCACCCCACCCTCCTCTATCCACTCTACTTCCTTCTCCCTATTCATTCTTACTCTCCTTCCACCCCTCTTCCCCATGTACTCTCCACAGCATATTCTTTTGATCCCGTTATTTTCAACATAATCTTGTTTCACTGGATAGTACAGAACACACTCTACCTCTGGCGACAGTAGGCCAGCCAACAACAGGAACACTTTTGAAGGTGATAAAACAAGATCCTGGTTTAAAGAATGTAGAGAATGAACACTCTTGAAGATTACCCCCAGCTTATTTCACCTCATGATTAAACACCGTAGAACTACCTGAAGGTGAGGGTGTAGGTTAGGTTAGGTTACTTTATGTTTAGGTCAGCGTTAGGGTGGTTAGGTTAGGAGGTGGGGCAAATCTTTGGTGATCCGGCGGCCAGCCTGAGATGGTCCTTATATCTGCCGACAATAGGTTGAGAAATATCTGGTCGGTCGTGTTATTGTTAAAATCTGGCGGCGTATGACTGCGGTGGAACGAGTGTGTGTTACCCAAGAGCTTTGTGGTGGTTAGGCCGCTTTTACCTCTCTCTCTCTCTCTGGGTCAAGATGAGATGGGGGGAGAGCACAGGTGAGGTGAGGAGAGAACAGGTGAGGTGAAAACAGAGCAGCCCCTCATTAAGGTAGCCACCGATAAGTCTACCTGTATCGCCCCGTGATCATAGTGCTCGTTACTGCCAGCGCCTAACACGCATACACACACACACACACACACACACACACTCTCTCTCTCTCTCTCTCTCTCTCTCTCTCTCTCTCTCTCTCTCTCAATTGTTCACTGGTGTGTGTGTGTGTGTGTGTGTGATATAGGCAGGTAAGATAACCGTAGTGTTCCATCAGTGACTCGAGTGTTGCGTCAATATAAGTTGCTTGAAGGAGGTTGAAGAGACGTTACTTTGTTACGGCTTCAAGTGGTTATTGTGCTATGTGCTACTACTTCATGTGGCGTTACTTACATAGCTACTTACGATTGACTCTGACTTAGATATGTGTTCCTTAAAGACGTTGTAATGGTTTGGATTTTAGATTTATTTATTCTTGACTTTGTGTTGACGTGTGTAGGTGATCCAGGCAACTCAGTGGGGCTGGAGGCAACAGCTAATGACATGGTGAGGGAAACTGTGGTCTGGAGTCACGTGAAGTCGGTAGAACAGCTGTCGTCACTGTGTGTTGTGGGGGG
>NW_024731614.1:22500-40479 GCF_018991925.1 Homarus americanus | reverse complement strand
ACACACATCTACACCCCAGTAACATAACACATCACCCCAGTAACCTGCATCTACACCCCAGTAACATCAACATCTACACCCCCAGTAACATAACACACATCTACACCCCAGTAACATAACACACATCTACACCCCAGTAACATAACACATCTACACCCCAGTGACATAACACATCTACACAGTCCTCATCTACACAGTAACAACACACATCTACACCCCAGGTAACATAACACACATCTACACCCATGACATAACATCTACACCCCAGTAACATAACACACATCTACACCCCAGTAACATAACACACATCTACACCCCAGTAACAACACATCACCCCAGTAACATAACGCACATCTACACTGATGCATAACATAACACACATCTACACCCCAGTAACTGACACATCACACCCCAGTAACACAACACACATCTACACCCCAGTAACATGAACACATCTACACCCCAGTAGCATAACACATCTACACCCCAGTAACATAACGCACTCTACACTGATGACATAACACTCATACACCCCAGTGACATAACACACATCTACACCCCAGTAACATAACCACATCACACCCCAGTGATGACATAACACACATCTACACCCCAGTAACATAACACTCATCTACACCCCAGTAACAACACATCTACACCCCAGTAACATAACATCTACCCACTCTACACCCAGTAACCTAACACATCTACCCCAGTAACATAACACACATCTACACCCCCAGTAACATAACACACATCTACACCCCATGTAACTCATCTACACCCCAGTAACATAACACACATCTACACCCAGTAACATAACACATCTACACCCAGTAACATAACACACATCTACACCCCAGTAACATAACACACATCTACACCCAGTAACATAACACACATCTACACCCAGTAACATAACACACATCTACACCCCAGTAACATAACACATCTACACCCCAGTAACATAACACACATCACCCCAGTAACATAACACATCTACACCCCAGTAACGCAACCATCACCACCATCACACATAACGCACATCTACCGGTAACATAACGCATCTACACCCCAGTAACGCACATCTACACTATACAACGCATCTACACCCCAGTAACATAACACACATCTACACCCCCGGTAACATAACACATCTACACCCAGTAATAACGCATCTACACCCCAGCATAACGCACATCTACTGATGACATAACACACATCTACACCCCAGTAACTACACCCCTACAACCCTCTCACACGCATACCAACATAACGCACATCTACACTGATGACATAACACACATCTACATGACATACATCTACACCCCAGTAACATAACACTCTACACACAACACACATCTACACCCCAGTAACATAACCATCACATACACCATCTCGCAGTGACATAACGCATCTACCCCAGTAACATAACACATCTACACCCCAGTAACATAACACATCTACACCCCAGTAACATAACCACATCTACCCCAGTAACAACACATCTACACCAGTAACATAACACATCTACCCCCAGTAACATAACACACATCTACACCCCAGTAACATAACACACATCTACACCCCAGTAACATAACACATCTACACCCCAGTAACATAACACACATCTACACCCAGTAACGCAACACACTCACCCCTGTGACATAACACACATCTACACCCCAGTAACATAACACATCACCCCGTAACATAACACACATCTACCCCAGTAACGTAACACTCATCTACACCCCAGTAACATAACACACATCTACACCCCAGTAACATAACACACATCTACACCCCAGTAACATAACACACATCTACACCCCCGGTAACATAACACATCTACACCCCAGTAACATAACACATCCTACACCCCAGTAACATAACACACATCTACCACTGTAACATAACACACATCTACCCCAGTAACACAACATCTACACCCCAGTAACATAACACACATCTACACCCCAGTAACATAACACACATCTACACCCAGTAACATAACACACATCTACACCCCAGTAACATAACACACATCTACACCCCAGTAACATAACACACATCTACACCCCAGTAACATAACACACATCTACACCCCAGTAACATAACACACATCTACACCCCAGTAACATAACACACATCTACACCCCAGTAACATAACACACATCTACACCCCAGTAACATAACACACATCTACACCCCAGTAACATAACACACATCTACACCCCAGTAACAACACACATCTACACCCCAGTAACATAACACTCATCTACACCCCAGTAACATAACACACATCTACACCCCAGTAACATAACACACATCTACACCCCAGTAACATAACACACATCTACACCCAGTAACATAACACACATCTACACCCCAGTAACATAACACATCTACACCCCAGTAACATAACACATCTACACCCCAGTAACATAACACACATCTACACCCCAGTAACTACACATCTACACCCCAGTAACATAACACACATCTACACCCCAGTAACATAACACACATCTACACCCAGTAACATAACACACATCTACACCCCAGTAACATAACACATCTACACCAGTAACATAACACACATCTACACAGTAACATAACACACATCTACACCCCAGTAACATAACACACATCTACACCCCAGCATAACACTCATCACACCCCAGTAACATAACACACATCTACACCCAGTAACATAACACATCTACACCCCAGTAGCAACACACATCTACACCCAGTAACATAACACACATCTACACCCCAGTAACATAACACACATCTACCCCCAGTAACATAACACACATCTACACCAGTAACACAACACACATCTACACCCCAGTAACATAACACACATCTACACCCAGTAACATAACACACATCTACACCCCAGTAACATAACCATCTACACCACAATAAACACACATCTACACCCCAGTAACATAACACACATCTACACCCCAGTAACATAACACACATCTACCCCAGTAACATAACACATCTACACCCATGACATAACACACATCTACACTCCCCAGTAACATAACACTCATCTACACCGATAACATAACACACATCTCCACCCCAGTAACATAACACTCATCTACACCCAACATAACACATCTACACCCCAGTAACATAACACACATCTACACCCCAGTATAACACACATCTACACTGTAACATAACACACATCTACACCCCAGTAACATAACACACATCTACACCCCAGTAACATAACACATCACACCCCAGTAACATAACACACATCTACACTCAACACATAACCACCACCCCCGTAACCATCTACACCCCAGTAACATAACACATCTACACCCCAGTAACATAACACACATCTACACCCCAGTAACAACACACATCTACACCCCAGTAACATAACGCATCTCAATCAACATAACACATCTACACCCCAGTAACATAACACACATCTGCACCCCAGTGACATAGCCATCTACACCCAGTACAACACATCTACCTCAACCACATCTACACCCACCCAGTAACATAACACACATCTACACCCCAGTAACATAACACCATCACCCCGGTAACATAACACATCACCCAGTAACATAACACACATCTACACCCAGTAACATAACACACATCTACACCCCAGTAACATAACACACATCTACACCCCAGTAACATAACACACATACACCCAGTAACACACATCTACACCCCAGTAACATAACACATCTCACTGATGACATAACACACATCTACACCCCAGTAACATAACACATCTACACCCCAGTAACATAACACTCATCACCCCAGTAACATAACACACACACCTACACAGTAACATAACACACATCTACACCCCAGTAACATAACACACATCTACACCCCAGTAACAATACACATCTACACTGATAACATAACACACATCTACACCCCAGTAACATAACACACATCTACACCCCAGTAACATAACACACATCTACACCCCAGTACAACGTCACCATTCCTACCTCTCCTTACGCCATCTCACCCCGGTAACATAACGCACATCTACACCCCAGTAACAGCCACATCACACCCCAGTAACATAACGCCATCTGCACCCCAGTACATAACCACACCCACCATCTACACCCCAGTAACATAACGCACATCTGCACCCCGGTAACATAACCGCATCTACACCCCGGTAACATAACCCATCTACACCCCAGTAACATAACCCATCTACACCCCAGTAACATAACACATCTACACCCCAGTAACATAACACACATCTACACCCCAATAACATAACACACATCTACACATACACCATCTACACCCGGTAACATAACACACATCTACACCCCAGTAGCATAACGCCATCTACACTGATTACAAACGCATCTACACCCCGGTAACATAACACACATCTACACCCCAGTAACATAACGCTCATCTACACACCATCACACCCAGTACAACACCATCTACCCCAGTAACAAACACACATCTACACCCCAGTAACATAACTCACATCTACACCCCAGTAACATAACACACATCTACACCCCAGTAACATAACACACATCTACACCCCAGTAACATAACACACATCTACACCCAGTAACTAACACCATCTACACCCCAGTAACGCAACACACATCTACACCCAGTAACATAACACACATCTACACCCCAGTAACATAACACACATCTACACCCCAGTAACATAACACACATCTACACCCCATATGCATATCTCCTAACCACATCTGCACCCCAGTAACATACACACATCTACACCCCAGTAACATAACACACATCTACACCCCAGTAACATAACCACATCTACACCCCAGTAACATAACACTCATCTACACCCCAGTAACAACACTCATCTACACCCCAGTAACATAACACATCTACGCCCCAGTAACGCAACACCATCTCACGATACATAACACACATCTACACCCCAGTAACATAACACACATCTACACCCCAGTAACATAACACACATCTACACCAGTAACATAACACACATCTACACCCCAGTAACATAACACACATCTACACCAGTAACATAACACACATCTACACCCCAGTAACATAACACACATCTACACCCCAGTAACATAACACACATCTACACCCCAGTAACATAACACCATCTACACCAGTAACCTAACACTCATCTACACCCCAGTAACATAACACACATCTACACCCCAGTAACATAACACACATCTACACCCCAGTAACATAACACACGTCTACACCCCAGTAACATAACACACGTCTACACCCATAACATAACACATCTACACCCCAGTAACATAACACACATCTACACCCCAGTAACATAACACACATCTACACCCCAGTAACATAACACCATCTACACCCCAGTAACATAACACACATCTACACCCAGGAATACTTTTCTAAGCGTAATTGCTGAAAAGCTGAAGATATGCTTCAGCTTGACTACCTGGCAGTAGGATGTCCACTAAAATTTGCAAAATCCATTCCAGGTTGGGAGGGAGGGTTGACAGAGTGGAAGAGTGGTTGACGGGGGAGGGGTTGACAGGGGGTTGACGGGGGAGGGTTGACTAGGGGGGAGGTTGACGAGGGGAGGGAGGAGGGATGTACGAGGGAGGGATAGAGAGGGGGAGGAAGGAGGCTTGTTTAGAGACGCTACCTCCACCCTTATGAGAAGCAGTGTGTCGGGTTATGTTCTGTGAGAGCACTCTGCTCCTGGTCACCTGATAGAGGAGGAGTAGGAGGAGGGGTTAGGTGTTGCCAGTTAAGTGAAGATAATGGAATTTGGGTGAGTTGTTGTGGAGGACGGGTTGTGTGTGTGTGTGTGTGTGTTATTACATGAGTGTGCTAAGCATCCTTCAATTTGTCTTTCTGTCTGTTTTGTCCACTTATCCGTGTAATTATCTCCGTCTGTTCCTCTGTCTGTCAATTTGTCCGTCTGTCATCCACCTTTCATCCGTCTGTCAAGTTACTCATAAATAACTTCCCCCGTCCCTGGTAGATCTCGAGACGGTTGAGTGACTCTCACGAAGGGGAGGACGGTGAGTGACGGGTGAGAAGTAACGAGGGAGGCAGGTGAGGCGAGGACCGTCACGCACCGGTGTGACTGTAGCTGACGCCCCTTACACAGCATGTAGGTGACGCCCCTTACAGGTGTAGGTGACCCCTTACAGGTGTGGTGGACGCCCCTAAACAGAGTGTAGGTGACGCCCCTACAGCATGTAGGTGACGCTCCTTTACAGAGTGTAGGTGACGCCCTTCAGGTGTAGGTGACGCCCCTTAGCATGTAGGTGACGCCTTTACAGGTGTGGGTGACGCCCTAAGGTGTAGGTGACCCCCACAGCATGTAGGTGACGCCCTACAGGTGTAGGTGACGCCCCTTACAGCATGTAGGTGACGCCCCTTTACAGGTGTGGGTGACGCCCCTTACAGCATGTAGGTGAGCGCCCATACAGGTGTAGGTGACGCCCCCTTACAGCATGTAGGTGAGCCTTTTACAGGTGTGGGTGACGCCCCCTTGGCGTGTGGGTGACGCCCCTTACAGCATGTGGTGACGCCCTTACAGGTGTAGGTGACGCCCCTTCAGCATGTAGGTGACGCCCCTTCCAGCGTGTAGGTGACGCCCCCTTACAGCGTGTAGGTGACGCCCCTTCAAGCATGTAGGTGACGCCCCCTTCCAGCGTGTAGGTGACGCCCCTTAGCGTGTAGGTGACGCCCCTTACAGCGTGTAGGTGACGCCCTTCCAGCGTGTAGGTGACGTCTTACAGCGTGTAGGTGACGCCCCCTTACAGCGTGTAGGTGACGCCCCTTCCAGCGTGTAGGTGACGCCCCTTATAGCGTGAGGTGACGCCCCCCAGCGTGTAGGTGACGCCCCTTACAGCGTGTAGGTGACGCCCCTTTGGCGTGTAGGTGACGCCCCTTATAGCGTGTGGGTGACGCCCCTTATAGCGTGTAGGTGACGCCCCCTTATAGCGTGTGGGTGACGCCCCTATAGCGTGTAGGTGACGCCCCCTTACAGCGTAGGTGACGCCCCTTATAGCGTGTAGGTGACGCCCCTTATCTTGTGTAGGTGACCCTTATAGCGTGTGGGTGACGCCCCTTACAGCGTGTAGGTGACGCCTCCACAGCGTGTGGGTGACGCTTATAGCGTGTGGGTGACGCCCCTTATAGCGTGTAGGTGACGCCCCTATGGCGTGTGGGTGACGCCCCTCCAGCGTGTAGGTGACGCCCCCTTACAGCGTGTAGGTGAGCCTTACAGCGTGTAGGTGACGCCCCCTTACAGCGTGTAGGTGAACGTGCTCAGATATTAGGGACAATATTTATGTGGACGAATATGAATAGATTGGTTTATACATAGTGTAAGAGCAGAATTATGGGGTAGATACATAACTGGCCTGGGACACCTGTCGGGTACAGTGCCGGACACACTGTACCGAATGCTTAATGTTAAAAAACTACTCCTCTTCACTCCCTCTCTCCTCTTGTTTGCCTTACCCCCACTCCTCTTCTTCACCCTTTTTCACCCTTCTCTTCCTTTTCCTCTTCACCTCTTACCACCTCTCCTTCCCCTCGACTACAGGGTCTTCCGTCGGCCATGTGAGGTCAGGAGACATGGTATATAATTAACACAATGGAACAATAAATGATTGAATACTAACACCTGTTCATATCAAGTGTTGAGAGTAACAAATAGACAATCAATCTGTGTCGATCATTTGATTAGAAATTGGGGGAAGGATATGAACATCACTTACAATATGGATGGAAATTAACTTAGAGAAATGATCTTCGCCGGTCAGTGGCAGGAGGTTGTTATTAATGTTGGATGTTTTGTAACACCCCCTCCCTCCCCTCCTTCCCTCTCATTTACTGTTCAATAAGATGGGAGGTGGGACGTGAACACCCCTCCCTCCCCCCCCCCTCATTACTGTCTGGTGGATGAGTCGGTGTCGCCGTCGTTACAAGGTCATGGCCCACAGCTGCGCCTTCGTTAGCCTGCTGGTGGTAATGATCACACACGCCAGGCGTTACCTCCCTCTCCTGTGTGTGTGTGTGTGTGTGTGTGTGTTCGTTCATGAGTCCAGAACATGCCGCAGTGTGAGCCTGGAAGTGCGACCTAAACTATCCCAACGTCATCTACACTCGTGTAACCTAACCTAACCTAACCTAACCTAACCTAACCTCGTTCACCTCTCCCTAGCTACTTCAATTATTGAACTGTATACACATATGCATTAATACCACACGAATATATAAAAACAATTTACATACCTTCATCTTTATTATACACATTAATTTTATATATTTATTTATTTTATATTTTGCAATTCCCTTTATGCATATCATCTCAGCTCGTGTTGTGTGGTGGTTGTTTGCTGGTCCACCGATAACAGATAAATGTTGATATGTGTAGAAAATACATCACGACAACCTTACTCAACATTCTCCACTACTAGCAGTGCAGATGTTGTTAACCTAGAAGTGACATAGTGTTAATATCGTTCCTGCTACAATAGCGGAGATTGTTTTGTATTGTCGACGTAGGTTGTATTAGTGTTAATGTAAGTTCTACTAGCTAGATCGTTAATAGCGGGAGAATATTGAACTTAACACAGCTAATCTACACAGTGTTCGATAGCTAGTCTGTCACTAGTAAATGTTTGCTAGTCCGTCAATAGCGAGAAACTGTTCAACTTAACAACTGCTGATCTATACATTGTCAGTTAGTAAATATCACTAGCAATATCAACATAACCCCTAGTTGCTAGTCCGCCAGTAGCAGCAGAATATTTAATTTGTCAAAGTAGGTCGCGGGAGGTAGTTAATTAGCAGAAATAATGCGACATGTATTAGGTAGCGTGCTGCCACACAATTACCTCTACCTGGGTTTCTGTCATGTTATTAATAAGCTCTTTTTTCACTTTTTATGTTGGCTCCTGCTGGGGTGAGTGAGGGGGTACACTTTACCTTAAGTATACTTACAAAACTATAAATTTTACTTTTATCTGAAAAATAATTTGTTGGGATTTTTTGTGTTTTTTTTTTAGTTAGAAAACGTTATACTTTTGAGTATCTATTTTATTTGCTTACGTTAAGTGTAATTGTTTTTAAACCTTTTTTCATAGTTCACATTCTAGAGTGTACTTGTTAATAGCTTTTCCATCATTTTATGGTTCAATGTGTTGTTATGTTTTTGTAATTAAATAAAGTGTACTTGTTTGAAAATTTATTTTAACTCTGAAGTAAATTAATTTTGTTATAAAACTACTTATTGTTGGAAAGTTACTTCTCTCACGTACATGAACTACTGTATAGTTGCTCAAAATACTATAATGAAAGAAACTCTTACATCTTATGAAAACAGTAGACTTGTTATATATTTTTTTTCACTTATAAAATATTCTTAGTACACTTCTCTAATCTGAAGCTGAATAACGAAAGTTTTTTTTTTTGCAATTTGTCAAAAAGTATATCTACATATAATGTATTTGTTATAAAACTACTTCCTTGTATATTATTTATAATATCCACATTAGAAAATACATATATATTTACGAACACACATCATAGTGAGAGTCTTACCATAATTACTATGCCTGTCTGTCTGTCTGTCTGTCTGTCTGTCTGTCTGTCTGTCTTCTGTCTGTCTGTCTGTCTGTCTGTTTTTGAGAGCGATATTAGTATCATGCCAACATTTAAATTCCACAGCTTAACTCACATACAACACCCAGGTATGTTGGGGAGCTGATTACATATGAACCCTTAATATATATACCATGTCAACTTTGAACCCTTAGTATTAACCCATTAAAGAGGTTCCAATACATTAACTAAGGTTCTATTAGTCATATTATTACTAAGGTTCATGACTAGGTTCATTATGTACAGCTGATGAGTCATATTTGTTTGGGTGAGGAGAAGTAACATTATCAAGGTCATTGTTGTTATGTTTATGGGCAGAGAAATAATGGGTTTAATATTACTTTAAAACAATGATGATAATAATAATGGTGTTGTTTTTGTTAATAATAATAATAATAATAATAATAATAATAATAATAATAATAATATTAATAATAATAATCCGTAAAGGTAAGTCAACAACAAAAACATTACATTAACCACAAATGGCGTTACTTAACACCTTTCCTAAGTGTGTGTGATGGGTAAATACACCTAATTGACTTTTTATATGACTTTTAAAATATATTTCACCTGTTGCAAATTACCGACAGCTAATTAGCCTTAGAGTTAATGACAGTGATCACTAGACACGCACCAACACCGCCAGTAATTGTCGCGATTGAGTAGTTAATAATTATGGCATCATAAGACGGGGTGCAGTAATCACAGGTAACACTCTCTCTCTCTCTCTCTCTCTCTCTCTCTCTCTCTCTCTCTCTCTCTGATGGTGTTTGTGTTTGACTGTGGGAGTAGTGAGAATGACAGACAGACAGACAGAGAGAGAGAGAGAGAGAGAGAGTAAAGATGTGGGTCAAAGTATGGGGGTGTGAGGATGGGTGTTTGTGTGAGAGGTTAAGGTGTGAGGGAGGGAGGAAGGGTGTTCTGCTTGGTGTGCTGAGGTAGCGTGATAGCAGGGTGTCGTGGCTTCCAGCAGTAAGCAGCCCTGTGTCCTCTTGCATTATACATCACCTCACTACCTGCTTGTTGAGGCACCTCCAGAGACCTACACCTTGACTTATTATTACAGGTCCGTTCATAACTTATTCCTCCACCAGGTGTACAGCGTCGTGTGTGTGTGTGTGTGCGTGTGAGTGTGTGCGTGTGTGTTGCGGTAGTAATAGATCATTATGGTGGTGGTACTAGACGGGCTGTCTTCACTACACTGCGGCATTTCCGGGCTTGCCTTCTGGTCTGTCTGTCTGGTGTGATTGATCTGGTTGGATGGTTCATTACCTGACTGTGTATCTGTCTGGCTAACTTTGGTGTAAGAGACCACGTCCTTGGCAGCACCTAAGGGCCCTGATTAGATTGTTTAGCGACGTCCCCCTTTTCTCTCTCTCTGAACGCTTGTCATCGCCTGTCTTTTACGGGATCTTCTCTTCTCTTATCTAATCTTTTCTTTTTTATTTCATTCGAGTTCTTTCTTTCTCGTCTTATTCTCAAATCTTCTGCATCTCCCGTGTCTTCACTTTCTCCTTAACATCATCTGCCTCTTTCCCTCAGCTTTGCCTCCTCCCCTGCTAGTCTTCTATGTTCGTCTCTACTCACCCCAGGCAGTGGTGAGGGCGTGGGGAGTGAGAGGAGAAGTGAGCGAAAGACACGGAGAATGTGTGAGAAAAAAAGCAAGAGAGAGAGAGAGAGAGAGAGAGAGAGAGAGAGAGAGACCAACAGGTTGAAAAGTGGATTAATAATACCCTGCCGTGCACAACATGTTTACTCTGAGACTGTCGGGTTGTATTTGTGTATGACTGGGAGTGACTCAGGACCGTCCTCCTCCTCCTCCTCCTCCTCCAAGTCACATCCAATACATGTTCTTGTTTATATCAACTCAAAACAGGTGTGTAAATTGTGGACAGCTAATGAGAGAATTACCTGTTTTATGTTGCACGGTGTCTGCATGCGAGGGAGCGTGCGGGAGAAAGATCAGACTGTTGCCTGGATGTAATTACGATGGAAATAAATATATTGCGAAAAATAATGCCCACGCGTCAGTCATTAGTGCCGGGTGGTGGTGAGGGAACAGCTTTCTGGGCTCCGGGGCCTAGAGGAGGTTTCTGCCTGCGTTGGGTTGATTAATAGGTTATGATGAGCTGATTCTAATCTCTTGTTTCTAAACCTCGTGGGTCAGGTTCACCTCCCTGTCACTGGTGATCTGTCGGGAGGTGAAGGAGAGAGACGTGGAAATGCAGTTTTGTGGCCTAAATTTCAACGCTTTTCAAAGTTATTTTTGTTCCTCTAAGAATGCAAAATAGACAACACATATAACATTCATTTCAGCTAAGACACAATTACGTCGACCTTCCGCTGAGACTCTACTTTAAAATACTTATGCTTTCTAAACCTCTTAGGTTATTTTTGCTTTATTTATTCATCAACAAATAAGGATACACAAACACGTGTCCCCGGTCTGTTCAAGCTACGACACAAGAAGTGACTCCCAACAATTACGTCGATATTAAGATAAGCTGGACCTTAAGTTAATGTCTTTATCTGCCTTCAACTGGTAGAGGGAGGGAGGTAGGCGGGGTGTGGGTGAAGTGTGAGGTGTGAGGAGACAGGGAGGGAGGCGGGTGTGGGTGGTGAGGGAGACAGGGAGGAGGCGGGGTGTGAGTGAAGTGTGAGGGGTGAGGAGACAGGGAGGAGGCGGGGTGTGGGTGAAGTGTGAGGTGTGAGGAGACAGGGAGGGAGGCGGGGTGTGGGTCAAGTGTGAGGGTGTGAGGGAGACAGCAGGGGGAGGCAGGGGTGTGGGTCAAGTGTGAGCGATGAGAAACAGGGAGGGAGGCGGGGTGTGGGCGAAGTGTGGGGGAGACAGGAGGGGAGGTGTGGGTGAAGTGTGAGGGTGGGGGAGACAGGGAGGGAGGGCGGGGTGTGGGTGAAGTGTGGAAGAGACAGGGAGGAGGCAGGGTGTGGGTGAAGTGTGAGGGGTGGGGAGTCAGGGACGTCGGGTGTGGGTCAAGTGTGGGGTGAGGTCAGGGAGGAGGCGGGTGTGGGTGAAGTGTAAGGGGTGAGGAGACAGGGAGGGAGTCGGGTGTGGGTGAAGTGTGAGGGTGAGGAGACAGGGGGTAGGCAGGGTGTACATTGTTGAGTGGTCACGAAGTTGACAGTGAGGACAGAGAGGTGAGAAGGAGTCATGTGTTGACGGCAGTGGTGTAGTGCCATTGTGACATTTTGTTTGTGGTGGTGTGTGTGGCTGTGTGGTGTGTGTGTGGCAGTGTGGTGGTGTGTGTGGTAGTGTGGTGGTGGTGTGTGTGGCTGTGTGGTGGTGTGTGTGTGGCAGTGTGGTGTTGTGTGGAGCAGTGTGATGTGTGTGGCAGTGTGGTGTTGTGTGGAGCAGTGTGATGTGTGTGGCTGTGTTGTGGTGTGTGTGTGGTGTGGTGGTGTGTGTGTTGGTGTGGTGGTGGTGTGTGGCTGTGTGTGGTGGTGTGTGTGAGTGTGGTGTTGTGTGTGGAGCAGTGTGATGTGTGTGTGGTGTGGTGTTGTGTGGAGCAGTGTGTGTGTGGCTGTGTTGTGGTGTGTGTGGCAGTGTGGTGGTGTGTGTGGTAGTGTGGTGGTGGTGTGTGTGGCTGTGTGGTGGTGTGTGGCAGTGTGGTGTTGTGTGTGGAGCAGTGTGATGTGTGTGTGGCTGTGTTGTGGTGTGTGTGGTGTGGTGTGGTGTGTGTGTGGTGGTGTGGTGGTGGTGTGTGTGTGGCTGTGTGGTGGTGTGTGGTGTGGTGTTGTGTGTGGGCAGTGTGATGTGTGTGTGGCTGTGTGGTGGTGTGTGTGGCGGTGTGGTGTGTGTGTGTGTGGCAATGTGGTGGTGTGTGTGGCGTGTGGTGTTGTGTGTGGGCAGTGTGTGTGTGTGGCTGTGTTGTGGTGTGTGTGTGTGTGTGGTGTGTGTGTGTGTGTGTGTGGTGGTGTGTGTGGCAGTGTGGTGTTGTGTGGGGCGGTGGGGTGGGTGTGTGTGTGTGGGCAGTGTGGTGGTGTGTGGCAGTGTGGTGTGTGTGTGTGTGTGTGTGTGTGTGTGTGTGTGTGTGTGTGTGTGTGTGTGTGGCGGTGTGGTGTGTGTGTGGCGGTGTGGTGTGTGTGTGTGGCAGTGTGGTGGTGTGTGTGTGGTGTGGTGTTGTGTGTGGCGGTGTGGTGGTTGTGTGTGTGGGCAGTGTGGTGTTGTGTGTGTGTGTGTGTGTGTGTGTGTGTGTGTGTGGTGTGTGTGTGTGTGTGGTGTGTGTGTGTGGTGGTGGCAGTGTGGTGTGTGTGTGTGTGTGTGGTGGTGTGTGGTGTGGCAGTGTGGTGGTTTGTGGCAGTGTGGTGGTGTGGGGCAGTGGTGGTGTGTGGCAGTGTGGTGGTGGTGGTGTGTGGCAGTGTGGTGGTGGTGGTGTGTGGCAGTGTGGTGGTGTGTGTGGTGGTGTGTGTGTGTGGCAGTGTGTGGTGTGTGTGTGTGTGTGGCAGTGTGGTGGTGGTGGTGGTGTGTGTGTGTGTGTGTGTGTGTGTGTGTGTGTGTGTGTGTGTGTGTGTGTGTGTGTGTGTGTGTGTGTGTGTGTGTGTGTGTGTGTGTGTGTGTGTGTGTGTGTGTGTGTGTGTTAACAGACAGGAACGTTATTTTTGTGTGGTATTGGGGACGGGACTGTGGTGGTGTGTAGCAACGAAGGTGTTTGTTGCAGTGTAGTGGTTTTGTGTGTGTGTGTGTGTGTGCGTTGTCGCTAGTGGCATGGTGGTGGGCGTGGCGAGGTGGGGGGGTTGCAGGCATTGAACCCCTTCCCCTCCTGCACGTTCAATCAAGTGCGCCACCCGGTTGTCGCCACTCGCATGGTGTAGTAGGGCGTTCAACTGTACGTTCACGTGTTCACTATGTGGTGGGGTGGATAAAGAGGCATTGGGGCGGATGGAAGAACTGCCGGATGGGTTGAGGTGTTGCTTGATGAGTTGAAGGGCCGCCGGATGGGTTGAAGGGCCGCCGGATGGATTGAAGGGCTACCTGATGAGTTGAAGAACTGCCGAACGGATTGAAGAACTGCCGGATGGGATAAAAGGCTGCCTGATGAATTGAACAATTGCTGGATGGGTTGATGGGCTGCCGGATGGGTTGAAGGGCTACTTGATGGGTTGAAGGGCTGCTGAATGGGTTGAAGGCTGCCGGATGGGTTGAAGGGCTGCCGGATGGGTTGAAGAACTGCCGGATGGATTGAGACTGCCGGGTGGGTTGGAGGTTGTTGATGGTTGAAAGGCCGCCAGATGGATTGAAGGGCTGCCTGATGGTTGAAGAACTTCCGAACGGATTGAAGAACTGCCGATGGGTTAAAGGGCTGATGGATTGAAGAATTGCTGGATGGGTTGATGGGCTGCCGGATGGGTTGAAGAGCCGCTTGGTGGGTTGAAGGGCTGCCGGATGGGTTGAATGCTTCTGATGGGTTGAAGGGCTGCATGCTGAAGGGCTTGATGGGTTGAAGGGCTGCAGATGGGTTGAAGGGCTGCCGGATGGTTGCTGCCGGATGGGTTGAAGTGTTGCTTGTTGGGTTGAAGGGCTGCCGGATGGGTTGAAGTGTTGCTTGTTGGTGACGGGCGCCGGATGGGTTGAAGGGCTTCTTGATGGTGAAGGGCGCAGGATGGGTTGAAGGGCTGCAGGATGGGTGAAGGGCTGCAGGATGGGTTGAAGGCTGCAGGATGGGTTGAAGAGCTTCTGATGGGTTGAAGGCTGCAGGATGGTTGAACTTGTTGGGTGAAGGGCTGCAGGATGGGTTGAAGGGCTTCGGATGGGTTGAAGAGCTTGATGGGTTGAAGGCTGCGATGGTTGAAGGGCTTGATGGGTTAGAGTTGAGGGCTGCCGGATGGGTTGAAGGGCTGCTGGATGGGTTGAAGGCTTGATGGGTTGAAGAGCCGGTGGGTAGAAGGGCTGCCGGATGGGCTGAAGGCCGCCAGGATGGGTTGAAGGGCTGCAGGATGGTGGGCTGCCGGATGGGTTGAAGTGCTTCTGATGGGTTGAAGGGCTGCAGGATGAGTTGAAGGCTGCCGGATGGGTTGAAGGGCTGCAGGAGGTTGAAGGGCTGCCGGATGGTGAGGCTTCGATGGGTTGAAGGCTGCAGGGGGTTGACGGGCTGCCGGATGGGTTGAAGGCTGCTGGATGGGTTGAAGGGCTTTGATGGGTTGAAGGGCCGCAGGATGGGTTGAAGGGCTGCCGGCTGGGTTGAAGGGCTGCCGGATGGGTTGAAGGGCTGCAGGATGGGTTGAAGGGCTTCTTGATGGCTGAAGGGCGCGGCTGGATGGGTTGAAGGGCTTTGTTGCGTTGAAGGGCTGCAGTAGGGTAGAGAGGCTGCCGGATGGGTTGAAGGGCTTCGATGGGTTGAAGGGCTGCAGGATGGCTGAAGGGCTTGATGGGTTGAAGGGCTGCATGGGTTGACGGGCGCAGGATGGGTTGAAGGGCTTTGATGGGTTGAAGGGCTGCAGGATGGGTTGAAGGGCTGCAGTATGGGTTGAAGGGCTGATGGGTTGAAGGGCTGCAGATGGGTTGAAGGGCTGCAGGATGGTTGAAGGGCTTCTTGATGGGTTGAAGGGCTGCAGGATGGTGAGGGCTGCAGGATGGGTTGAAGGGCTGCCGGATGGGTTGAAGGCTGCCGGTTGGGTTGAAGAGTTGCCGTATGGGTTGAGGGCTGCAGATGGGTTGAAGGGCTGCAGGATGGGCTAGCGGCTGCTGACGGGTTGAAGCGCTGTCGGATGATGCAAGAGCTGCCGTTTGGGTTAAGGTTGCAATGATGGGTTGAAGGGCTGCCGGATGGGTTGAAGGGCTGCCGGATGGGTTGAAGGGCTGCCGGATGGGCTGAAGATGGGATGAAGGGCTGCCGGATGGGTTGAAGGGTAGAGGTGACGGTTGAGAGGTACCTGCGTGAGTGAAAAACGTACGTGTGTGTGTGTGTGTGTTCGTTCTTTGTGTACATGTGCATGGGTGTGTACATGCGGGGGTGTGCGTGTGTATCGGGTACTATGTTTTACACCAAAGCCTTATAGTTAAGGTCGGCTGTCGAGTCCGAGGCCAGACTTTGGTCGCCAGCGGGTAATCCATCTTTTAAACCATCACTTACCTGTTCTGAGTAACCAGGGGGAACTAAGTAACAATCCATCGCATATACACCTCTTCTGTGTGTCTACATTTCATCCATTACTTACATGTTCTGATTGGCTAGGAGAGACACGCTTTATTAAACCCATTATATACCTGTTCTGAGTGGCCAAGAGGGAACTTAGACACCATTTAACTCATCACACTGGTCATCTTAGTGAGGGGTGACGGAGGGATGAGGGCAGCGTTTAGGGGGTAAGGGGAGCGTCATAGGTAGGGGCAAGGGTATTCTAGCTAGTAAGAGAATGTTAAGGGGGCGAGGTGATTCTTTGGGGGTAAGGAGTGGCTATGGGTAGGAGCAAGGGGAGTGTCTAAGGGGTAAGGGGTATTCTAGCTAGTAAGAGGAATGTTTAAGGGCGAGGGGGTGAGTTTCTGATGACAGAATAACTGGGAGTGTGATGGAATCGTCTTTAGGGGTGAGGGAGTGTCTGCAAGCTGGGTATGCGGGGATTGTGTGGGAGGAGGGGAACGCTGAGTGGCAAGGAGAGTGTCTAGGGTGGGGAGGAGGGAGGGCGGGGTGATGACCACTGCCACTAGGGCTGCAGTGGGCAGGAGAGGAGGGGAGGGGACGCAGTGAGGGAAGCAGTGGCAGATACTTCAGCTGATTATTTATGTCCCTCCTCCCTCCCTCCCTCCTCCTCCCATCTACTGTCTTTTCTTCCATTCCCCTTATCCTCCTTTTCTCCCTTTTTACATTATTTCCATTATTTTCCTCTTATCCTCCATCTCTCTCACCTATCTTTACCTTCCCACCCTGTCCGATATTTTTTTCATGCCCCTCTCTTCTCACTGGCCCCTCACCCCCTTTACTCCCATGTCATTTTTTCCCCACTCCTCCTCTCACACCCCTTTCCCTACTCTCCTCTACCCCATTTTCCACTTCCTTCTCATTCTTTTCCACTTACCTCTACTCTTATTCTCCTCTTCCTACCTTTCTCCCTTACTCTCTTCCTCACCTCTTCTCATTCTCCACAGTTCCTTTATCATCACCACTTTCCGCACTCGCCTCTGATTGACCCCAGCTAATACAGTTCCTACACCCCGAACCTGCCAGCGTCTCCAGCTCTCCACTTGCCACGCCATTCACTAAAGTGCTACCTGCCCCTGAACAATGAATGGGGGAGGGGGGGGGGAAGGGGCGGACGGAGGGGAACGAGTTCTTGACGGGTGGT
>NW_024731614.1:12500-20000 GCF_018991925.1 Homarus americanus | reverse complement strand
GAGGGTGGGTGATGGGGGTGGGAGGAGGAGTGGGTGGGGGAGGAGAGTGGTGGTGATGGGGGTGGGGAGGAGAGGTGGGTGATGGGGTGGGGAGGAGAGTGGTGGGTGATGGGGTGGGGGAGGAGAGTGGGGTGATGGGGGGGGGAGAGAGTGGTGGGTGATGGGGTGTGGGGGAGGAGAGTGGGGTGATGGGGTGGGGAGGAGAGGGGGTGATGGGGGGGAGGAGAGGTGGGAGAGGGGGGTGGGAGAGGGGGTGATGGGGAGAGTGGTGGGTGATGGGGTGGGGAGGAGAGTGGTGGGTGATGGGGTGGGGAGGAGAGTGGTGGGTGATGGGGGTGGGGAGGAGAGTGGTGGTGATGGGGTGGGGGAGGAGAGTGGTGGTGATGGGGTGGGGAGGAGAGTGGTGGGATGGGGTGGGGGAGGAGAGTGGGTGATGGGGTGGGGAGGAGGGTGGGTGATGGGGTGGGGGGAGAGAGGTGGGTGATGGGGTGGGGAGGAGAGTGGTGGGGTGATGGGTGGGAAGGAGAGTGGTGGGTGATGGGTGGGGGAGGAGAGTGGTGGGTGATGGGTGGAGGAGAGTGGTGATGGGGTGGGGAGGAGAGTGGTGGGTGATGGGGTGGGGGAGAGAGGGAGGGTGATGGGGTGGGGGGAGGAGGGAGGGGTGATGGGTGGGGGGGGGGAGGGAGAGGGGGGGTGGTGGGGTGGGGAGGGGGGGTGATGGGGTGGGGGAGGAGAGTGGTGGGTGATGGGGTGGGGAGAGAGGGTGGGTGAGGGGGGTGGGGGAGGAGAGGTGGGTGATGGGTGGGGAGGAGAGGGTGGGTGATGGGTGGGGAGGAGAGGGTGGGTGATGGGGTGTGTGGGGGAGGAGAGGTGGGTGATGGGGTGTGGGGAGGAGAGGTGGTGGGGTGATGGGGTGGGGAGGAGGAGTGGTGGGTGATGGGGTGTGGGGAAGGAGAGGGTGGGGTGATGGGGTGGGGAGGAGAGTGGGGTGATGGGGTGTGGGGAGGAGAGGGTGGGTGATGGGGTGTGGGAGGAGGAGGGTGGGGTGGATGGGGTGGGGAGGAGAGGTGGGTGATGGGGTGGGGGGGAGGAGAGTGGTGGGGTGGAGTGGGGGAGGAGAGTGGGTGATGGGTGTGGGGAGGAGAGTGGGGGTGATGGGGGTGGGGGAGGAGAGTGGTGGGGGTGATGGGTGTGGGAGGAGAGTGGTGGGTGATGGGGTGGGAGGAGAGTGGTGGGTGATGGGGTGGGGAGGAGAGGGTGGGTGATGGGGTGGGGGAGAGGGTAGGGGTGATGGGGTGTGGGAGGAGAGTTGGTGGGTGATGGGGTGGGGGGAGAGTGGTGGGTGGTGGGGGGGGAGGAGAGTGGTGGGTGATGGGGTGTGGGAGGAGAGTGGTGGTGATGGGTGTGGGAGGAGAGGGGGGGGTGATGGGGTGTGGGAGGAGAGTGGTGGTGGGTGATGGGGTGTGGGGGATTGTGGGTGATGGGTGGGGAGGAGAGTGGTGGGTGATGGGGTGTGGGAGGAGAGTGGTGGTGGGTGATGGGGTGTGGGAGGAGGGTGGTGATGGGGTGTGGGAGGAGAGTGGTGGTGGGTGATGGGGTGGGAGGAGAGGGTGGTGGGTGATGGGGTGGGGGGAGAGGTGGGATGGGGGTGGGGAGAGAGTGGTGGGTGATGGGGGGGGAGGAGGAGGGTGGGTGATGGGGGAGGAGAGTGGTGGTGGTGATGTGGTGTGGGGAAGGAGGAGTGGTGGTGGTGATGTGGTGGGGAAGGAGAGTGGGTTCTGCTGGAGGGGGTGGGGAGGAGGAGAGGAGGTAATTAGGTGCATGATAGATGAGCCATTAATGAAGACATGAGTAATTAAGGAATCTGAGACACACCTCCTCACGATCCCAGATTTGTTTCTCAGATTATTTTTTTTACAGTGTAGGTGCTGAGGTGTGTCGTGGATCCTGATAATTCCTGATTTATTTATTTTCCAGATCTTAAGTATGAAGTAGTCCTAAGGGTTGTGTCGTGTGACCTAAGAAAATTAGGTACCCAGCACAGCGGGGTTGGGGGAGGGGAGGGGATGTCCAGAAGTGCACCAGCCCCTTACTAGAGGACAGGAGACGAGAGTTGTAAATAATACCCTGAAAATGAATGGAAACAAACAGTAGCAGACGATGCATATAGACCCTATGTCCTGGTTCTGTCGTAAATTTGTCATGTAAGTGATTCTGGGGAGGGAGGAGGGAAGAGGAAGGGGGGGGGAGAGAAGGGGAGGAGTTGAGGGGTAAGGAGAAAAGAAGAAGAGGAGGAGGAGCCAGGGTTGAGAGGAGAGGCAGATAAAAACATGGGGAGAGGAAAGTAGGAAAGGGAAGGGCAGAGGAAGGGTGGAAAATGAGAGCGAAGGAAAAGGAGAGAGAAAAGGAAGAAGGGAAGGGGGGGGTAGTAAAGGATAATAACAGCCTTTTCTTTTGTGCTGTTCCATAAATAACACAAGGTCTTTTTTTCTTTTATCAACAGTGTAAATAATAACTTCTATTCACCATTTATACAGCCGTTTTAACTCTAATAGTGTTTACACAAGCCAAGTCACAGTGACCTGACCTCCCCTCCCGGCAGGTGGGGTCATTAGTGGAAGTGATCATTCTAAACACAGGAGTGAATTACATTAAAGTGTGAATGAAAGACCTCAACACCTGTGTGATAATGGAGGTATACGAGGCCACTGATAAAGGTAAGTAGTAGTAGTAGTAGTAGTAGTAGTAGTAGTGTGTATATATGGAATTATTGATAAACTTTAACGTTAGAATAAGAGTTATGTTGTAAGGAATTATTGATTATTATATTTACTTTAGAATAATTAATATATAAATAGAACTAATTGTTAAGGTAAAGGTATTTGGGTGTTGAGTAAAAGATCGAAATTACCTTAAATAATAGAATAAATAATGAATAACTATCGATTAAGATTAAAAAAAAAAATTCGAATTCTCATTTGTAATATTAACTATGTGTAGAATAGAAGGGAGAATTTAAGAGATAAAATGTAATAAAGTGCGAAGATAAGGATAAAATAAATAACCTCATGAATGGTACAAGAGAAAGATGACATAAGAAATAATAATAATATTCATAATAATTTAATCTAGACAAAAATAAGACATCAATTTGTATTAGAAAGTTATTGAAGGTTGGTGTGAATCCCGAGGGTCTAATAGGCCTCAGCTGAAACAATTAGGACTTAGGGCCCATTAGGATTTAGGGTCCAGTAGGACTTGGGGTCCATTAGGACTTGGGGCCCAGTAAGACAAGGAATTAACGATGCTCTGTAATGAAGACGTAATGAAAGAGTTAACCCGGTGAATGACGATAGTGAAAAGGGTGCATAATAGTGGGAAGAACAGCGATAAAGGCAACAGTAGACTAACGAGAACAAATTATTAGCGATAACACTAGATTCAAGTTAACAGGAGATCAGTGATAACGGAAGATTAGCGATAACGGCTGATTAGTGATACACAGCAGAACAACGAGTAGCGAGAACAGCGATACAGCGTTAACAGCAGTACACGGGGGAGGGGGGAGGGGTTGACTGCTAATGAGAGCCATAAGGTTTTGCTTCAACTGGAACCTCAAAATTTTAATTAAACTTGTGGAAATTCCTGGTCGTCTGAGTTGTTTTGTTTCTCCATAATGGTTGGCCATATGTGGGGAGGAGGAAGGAGAGGAAGACGGAGGAGGGAAGAAGAAAGGAAGAGGGGGAAAGGAAAAAGAGGAGAGTGAGAAGGAAAAACTGGAGGGAAAGAAGGGAAAACGGACGCAGGGAAGTTGAATGGGAGGAAAGTGAAAAGAGAAAGGTAATGATTAGAAATGAGAGAGACATCTTCCCATAATGGAGGGCTTATAGTGTAGACCAGAGGGGAGGGGGGGGGAGGATGAATGTGAAGGTTGGAAGTGGAGAAGGAGAGAAGGATAAGGGTAAGGAAAGGAGGAGATGAAGGGAGAATAGGATAGAAAAGGGCGAGAGAAAGGAAGAGGTGAGGGAAAGAAGGATTTAGAGCGGGGGGGGTGGGGAAGGAAGGGAAAGAGGGAAGAGGGAATGCCCGGAGGATACCGAGGAAAATTGGTGAATAAGGATGGGTGAAGCCAGATGTCGTCCTCGTGTCGTTAATCACCTACCTGAAGAAGGCTTCCCACTTCTCCAGGTGAGTTAACAGATATAGACTACTTCACTCCTCTTACCGGACCGAGTTAACGTGATTGACACTTAATATTAACCAAGAAGACCTACGTGGTGTTAGAAATGTTGTGTCTTAGCTGGACTAACATGAGGGTGGACAGGGGGTGCATGGCGGGTGTTGTTTACTTATGAACTGTAAACAAGGAAGACAATCACTCCGCCCTACAGGATTTCAGTAATTTTGTTTGGGTTTTCAGTTGACACGATGAAGTCGTATTTAACATGTTGGAAGGACGGCGTGATTTTATTATTTTTAGTGTTAGTTGTGTGTGTGTATTTTTTTTTAAGTATCACGTACAGCTACTTGATATATACACATTGCTTCATCGGTAATCAGTGTATGTTTGGACCGGCGCCAGATGAAGAAGCTACAAGAAGGACTGTGTTAAACACTGACGGTCACATTATGTCTCTGATGCGTGGTCACTTGTCATTCCGCCTTGAATTAAGATACTGTACAGAAGCCTTGACGTTAGAATCAACTTTGTACGGCAGTTGGGGGAAGATTGATTGTCAGCAGCGTGTCTCCTCCGTCCTCTGAAACCTGGTAAGAAACGATACTCTTGAATACTTAAATAAGGCAAGTCAGGCAAAGACTGGAGGAAGTACATACGACTTGTAAATTATTTAGTTCCCTCATGTTCCCTCAAATACTGTACATATTATTCGTCAGTATAAGAGTTATGACGTATGGGAAGCAACATATGCACGTGAGGGTGTATAATATGGCGTGGAATAGAATTTACTGGGACATAACAGAGCGCCCACCGCCAGTCATAGAAAACCAGATCACCTGAAACAGAGAAAACGCGTCTTCTGGGCTGCAGGCCAGGCTACGGCAGCTGTTCAACTAGCAAGACATTCATAATGTAATTATGTAAAATTTAATCCTCACTAAAATTGTAAATAGGTCACCCTATGTTGATAAATAATCATAAAAAAACATGAATAATTAAGCCTTAAAGGCAGTGTATTACCGCTTATAACCTTTAGCTAATTGTGAATAATCAATGATGTAAGAGCCATTAACTCCGGCTCCATTTATCATATAAACATAAATACGTGGAGTGATTGAGAGGAGGACGAGGGACTCAGCTGGTGGGCGTTGGCAGCTTAAAGGCTCTATTGATCCTGCGCTATTTATAGAAATTACAGGTTTATCCGTGAGGTCCGTGTATTAAACGCTTATTTCCAGTTATTAGTCGCTATATTAGTCATTGTGGAGGTTTGTCAAGAGCGAAGTTGTTACACAGGCTATTAGTGCAGTAGGCTGGATGGATAGTGACGATAAAAGACTTACTCCCATTATATAGCAAGTGTGTGTGTGTGTGTGTGTGTGTGTGTGTGTGTGTGAAGGTGGAGTGAGGAAATGACTACACAATAACGGTCTGTCCTTGATTGCCTGAGAGAGTAAAGAGGTGTGGGGGGTGTGTGGGGGACCTCTTTCTCCTCCTCCTATCATTTCCTTCTCCATTTCAACGCTTACGTCTTTCCATGAATGTGTTGTACTTTTGTTTGTTTCTTCTCACTCATGTGTATTATTATTATTCTCGTCTTCTTCCTCCTCAGTTAACTGTACAATTATGTCATATATCATGTTATTTAACCCTCTTCTTTCCGTCTGTTTGTCTGTTTCTGTCCTTAATTTATCATTTTCTTCTTTCTTACATCTATTCCCCATTTACCTTCCCTCACCATCATCATCTTCTCTACACTCTACTATGTATTAATTTGTCTTACCTATTCCCCAGTTTCTATATCTTATTTATTTTTCCCATCATTTTTCGACCTCCTGCCCCCACCTCCCTTAGTCCCTGACCCACTGAGCACACCCCACATGATCCATATCTCTAAAACCCAGTATATTTCCCGGTTGGCCTGCCTCCCTGATACCTCTCCTCCTCCTCCTCCCCTCACCTTCCTGATACTCCTCCTCCTCCTCCTCCTCCCTGATACCTCCTCCTCCTCCTCCTGATACCTCTCCTTCTCCCTTCCTGATACCTCTCCTCCTCCCTCCTCCTCTGATACTTCTTCTCCTCCTCCTCGTCGGCCCTCCTTTCTCTGGATTCTTCTTTACCTCCTCCCTTTTATTATTCTTCTTCTCTTATTCCCATTTTTCGTTTTTGCTAACTTCTGTTTTTTCTTCTCCCTTTTCATTTTTATTGGTTCTTATTGCATCTTCCTGTTTCATTCCGCTGGTTTCTCTTAACTCTGTCTCTTCTTCTTTCCCAGCCCTCTGTTTCATTTTTATTCCCTCTTTTACCTCTTTCTCACTTCCCCTGACCTCCCTTGTCTTCTCTCCCTCCTTTCTCATCCTCCCCCTCTGATTAACCTCCGTCTCCTCCCTCACTACCTCACCCACCCACCCACCCTCCTCCCTGTCACAGTTCTTCTTCTTCCTTATCTTTCTGTCTTTCTCCCACATTCTCCTCCCTCCTTACGTCTTCCAACAGTCCATCTGATGTCTGTGTATTTCACTTCACTCCTCCTACCCTCCTCCTCCATTCTTCCTTCTCTTCCTTCTTTCTCATGTATCTTCATATCTCTTGTTTATGATCGTTTTTTTCCCCTCTGTCTCATCTTTTAAGAGGTTTTATTTTCAGTGTTTCTCTCTCTGTTTTTATTATCAGATATTTTAGTCAATTGTTCTCTACTGTCTTCACATTTAATACGTGTACAGTCCTTTTTATTTATTATTTATTTATTTATTTATTTATTTATTTATTTATTTATTTATTTATTTTATTTATTTATTTGTTTATTTATTAATTTTATTTATTTTTTATTTTGTTTTATTTTTTGTATATTTTTAATTTATTTAAATGAGAATAGTCGTGACCCGTTCCCACAATGTTATCAGGAAACGTAGACTAAAATAACAAGTGGACTAAGATAACAAGTGACTAAAATAACAAGTTCTGGGAGAGTTATCCGGGTGTGTCCGTTACGCTGAGAGAGCTTGGTGACGGGCCTGTCCTCTGATACATGGCTGGTGTCGCCCTCCTCCTCCTCCTCCCTCCCTCCTCATCCTCCTTCTCTATACCTCCTCCTCCTTCTTCTCTATACCCTCTCTCCTTCATCTTGTCCCTCCTTGTTTTCATCTTTTCTGTGTTGTTTCCTTAAAATCTGATCTTATTTGGTTGATTTTTTTTCATTTCTGTTAGTCTGTGTTTCTTTCTATCTGTGCATATTTGTCTTCTGTACAGATTTCTTTTCTTCCTCCATCTTTCGTTTCCTCTTGCTTTTTCCCCTCACTGTTACCTCTCATCTCTTCCTC
>NW_024731614.1:0-7500 GCF_018991925.1 Homarus americanus | reverse complement strand
CCTCCCACCTCCTCCTCCCTCCTCCTCCCCTCCTCCTCCTCCCACCTCCTTCTCTCCTCCTACCCTCCCTCCTCCTCCTACCTCCTCGCCCCCTGCTGCTACCTAGTGATTGGTGTAGGAGGCGGAGGCGGCATGATGATTATATACACACCCAGACGCCTCACCGTCGCCCTCCACCACACACCCCCAACACCACGCCTCCTCCACCACCACCACCACCACCACACTTCCACCACCACATCTCTTTTCACCACCACACCCTCATCCACCACCACACTTTCTCCACCACCACACCTCCTTCACTACACCTCTCCACCACCACACCTTCTCCACCACCACACCTTCTCCACCACCACACACCTCCTCCACCACACCTCCTTCACTACACCTCCTCCTCCACCATACCTTCTCCACCACCACACCTTCTCCACCACCACACCTCCTCCACCACACCTCCTTCCTACACCTCCTCCTCCACCATACCTTCTCCACCACCACCTCTTCTCCACCACCACACCCTCCTCCACCACACCTCCTTCACTATACCTCCTCCACCATACCTTCACCACCACACCTTCCACCACCACACCCTCCTCCACCACACCTCCTTCACTACACACCTCCTCCTCCACATACCTTCTCCACCACCACACACCTTCTCCACCACCACACCTCCTCCACCACACCTCCTTCACTACACCTCCTCCTCCGCCATACCTTCTCCACCACCACACCTTCCACCACCACACCTCCTTCACTACACCTCCTCCTCCGCCATACCTTCTCCACCACCACACCTTCTCCACCACTACACCTCCTCCACCACCACACCTGCTCCATCACACTTCCATACCACAACTCCACTCCGAAGGCCCTCAGTTATCCACGCTCTCAGGATAACCCCTTTTCCAGATACCAGCATGATCACTTTAGCCCTCAAGATAACACCTTTATCCATAAAGTTTTAGGATAATTGATTTTAGGTGAAGGAAAATCATTTTAAGAATAACTGTTATATCCAGGTGTGAGATAATGACTGTAGGATTACCACTGTATCCATACATAGGTTACTAATTGAGGGTAATTTATGATTCTAAATTTATGGATAATCAACTTAGGCTTTACAAACACATTCTTAGCCTGGGTCCATGTCGAAAATTGGATCCAATCTCTTGTGTATACCTGTGTGTGTTATCCAGGCTTCAAGATGGCAATTTTTTTTCTTTTTTCACATATATTTTATCTAAATTTCAGGATAACAGGTTTATTTAGACGTACGAATGAGTTTTGTTTTTTATCCAGTGTTTAAATGTAACGGGTTTTTTTCCACTCCTCTAGAAAACCAACTTTATCCAGAAGATAACCCTGTAACTAATCCTACGTCATAACCTAACCTAACCTAACCTATCCTAACCTAACCTAACCAGAACTAACCTAACTTAAAATACCTCTGATATAAGCTAACCTAACCTAACTTAACATACCTCGGAGATGACCTAACTGAACCCATCTACACCCGCTGTTTTAAGTACGCAATTCGGGTACGGTACCGAGTCCGATTCTGGAGACCAGCGTCAGCCAAAGGACGCCATATTGTGGAAGGGGGGAGGACGTTGTGCAGGAGGTGTCTTAAGAATTAGGTTAAGTCATAAGAGCTGCTGAAATTTTGGCACTCAGGTCAAAGGTGAGGTGAGAGGTCATGACAGATAAGAGACTACAGTTGGCGAGAGTTGGGACTTGGCTCGAATTTATTGATTTTTATTCATTTATTATTCTTTTAAAAGTTTTGGTATTGCCTGATTAATTAAAATTTCTTTAGTTTAGATTTTTTTTGACTCGTAACTTCTTAGTATAACAATAAAAATATTTGTAATAATGATAATTTTAAGAACTTTTTATCTTCTTTATATAAATATTAGCGTTATTTATTTCTTGGATTTCTGTTGATAAGAACATTAATATTAATTTGTTGAGGTATTTCGTTAATATCCAGAATTTCAACACAGGTTTTGTTTCTCTAAATAAAAACCTTTGTACTTTATTAAACGTTATACTGTAAACATTGACCTCTTATTTAAAATTTACCCTTGATAAACATTATCACAGGCATTTTGGGATTTTCACTAAACTAAAAAAAAAAAAAAAAAAAAAATATATATATATATATATATATATATATATATATATATATATATATATATATATATATATATATATATATATATATATATATATATATATATATATATATATATATATATATATATATATAACTTTGTAACATCGATCACTTCTGTTATACATATGTTGACCTTCAGTTTGTACAACATACAACTTCCTACATCACTCCGGGTGGGGGAGAGGGTCGTACAGTGAGCGTGTGGAAGGAAGGCGTCATTGACTGGTATGGCTGGTGATGACGCTGTGATGGCACCTGTTAACCACCAGTCCTCACAGGTAAAGTTCACACTATGGAAATCAGACGCCATTAAAGTTCCGGTTCGGCCACTCCTTGTCCATCAGAGTTCGGTACGTCAACCGTGTACGTCACTAAGGCATTGGTTTAGTCGACCGTACATCGTTAAGGCACCGGTTATGGCGCCCGGAGCATTGTTAACGCACCGGTCACGTCGATTGGGCGTTGTTAAAGGCACTTACGTCGATCGTGGGCGTTTTTACGACTACAGTTAATTTGACGTTGGCGATGTGGCTGAGGTGAGCCTGGGTGATGTGGGCGGAGTGGTGGGGTGGGGTGGGGTGGGGTGGGGTGGGGTGGGGTGGTAGTGTGAACGGGACGAAACAGGGTAGGATAGCTGTCTGGGCGGGGCGAGGTGGGGCGGTCGTCCGGGTGGGGTGGGGTGGGGTTATAGGGAACCTGCTGCCTCCTCAACACTTGTAAGTCCATTGGTAAAATACACAGTGAGATACACTTATTGATTACCAGCGACTTGTGTGACCCTCCCTTCCCTCTTCCCCCTCCCCTTCCCCTCTCCCCTCTTCCCTCTCCACTTCCCCTCTACTCTACCCCCTTCCCTTTCTGTACCATCAGGTCCACTCCACTCGTCTCCCCTCCACCTCTTCCCCTACCTTCAGGTCTTGCCCTCTCTTCTCTTACCCTCAGGACCACTTCCCTCTTCCTCACCTTTCCCCACTCTCACCCCTCTCCTGCTCTTCCCTTCCTTTTCTCCACCCCACAACCTCTCCCTCCCTCATTTGCCCCTGATGTGCTTGACAAACTCTCAAAGGGTGGTGGTGTTGATGACAGATTGCATGACAGAGTGATAGAGGAAGAAACGGTCCATTGGTCAGGCATATGTCTACATTCATGACTCTGTATGTGAAGTGGTGTGGACGGGTCTGGTTACTGGGTGGGAGGGGTGGAATATGGTGGCTGGATTGAGGGGTGGAATCAGGTGGGTGGATGGGAGGTGGAGTATACGGGTGGATGGATGTGAGGGAAGGAATGAGGTGGAGGGGAAGTTGATAGTAGGGGTGAAATAAGGTGGATGGGGCCTTTAATTCTAAGCTACAGTATATAGTCAGAACAGTGTGGGATGATTAAGTTGGTCAGTTGTACAGCGGACTACCATGACAATATACATCAAGCCACCGCAGCCTTGTATAAATGTATATGATTTCCCTGGTACCTGTTGACAATATCTATGAAAGGGATGTATATATATAATTTTGATTGAATTAACTGACAATATATATATATATAACTGTTTGGGTTTATTGATTAAATATTCTGCAGTTTTAACAATAAATATATATGACTAGGTTGGATTATATTAATTTTATGTGTATATAATTGTGTTGGTATAATTGGTAAAGAATAAATATATGACTGGAATGGTGATATATATAGATTTATACTGATATATAACACGTGACAGACTGGTTAGACCTGACAGTAAGAATGACACGAGACTGGCAGGTAGGACTGACTGGAGAAAGACGGCGTCAGTCATCACTGCCCTCCCCTCCACAGCCTTTATGACTGTGAGGGGGAAGAGGTGGAGGTAGGGGGTGATGGGGGTCATTCAGACTTAGATTGGTGTTCATGAGAGTTAGCATGACGGAGGCTCGTTCATTCTCATACTTGTGCATGACGCTCAAATTGGTGGGGAGGAGGTCATTCACTCATGAAATTAGTCTTGATGAGATTCAGTATGATGTGAGGGAGGGGTGAGTCTCTCTCTCTCTCTCTCTCTCGTGTTCAATATGAAGTCTCACTCTCTCGGGTGGTGAATTAATGCCACTGTGGTGGAGAATCACTTAGTGTCACTCTGGGGTGGTGAGTCACTTAGTGTCACTCCGGGGTGGTGAGTCACTTAGTGTCACTCCGGGGTGGTGAGTCACTTAGTGTCACTCCGGGGTGGTGAGTCAGTCAGTCTTGCCCTGTGGGTGAGTGTGTGTTAGTGTGTGCATGACAACGGGGAAGAAAAAAGTGGGGGAGGGAAGGGAGGGATAACTATGTATGACCTTGCCCTGTGTACATGACCTTGCCCTGTGTATGATCTTGCCCTGTGTGTATGACCTTGCCCTGTGTGTATGACCTTGCCCTGTATGTATGATCTTGCCTTGTGTGTATGACCTTGCCCTGTGTACATGACTGCCCTGTGTGTATGACCTTGCCCTGTGTGTATGATCTTGCCCTGTGTGTGACCCCTGCCCTGTACATGACCTTGCCCTGTGTGTATGACCTGCCCTGTGTGCATGACCTGCCCTGTGTGTATGATCTTGCCTGTGTGTATGACCTGCCCTGTGTGCATGACCTTGCCCTGTGTGTATGACCTTGCCCTATGTGTCTGACCTGCCCTGTGTGTATGACCTGCCCCTGTGTATGCATGACCTTGCCCTGCATGTATGACCTTGCCCTGTGTATGAGATCTGCCCTGTGTGTGCATGACCTGCCCTGTGTGCATGACCTGCCCTGATGTATGACCTTGCCCTGATGTGTATGACCTTGCCCTGCATGTATGACCTGTTCCTGTGTGTCTGACCTTGCCCTGTGTGCATGACCTTGCCCTGTGTGCATGACCTTGCCCTGTGTGCATGACCTGCCCTGCATGTATGACCTTGCCCTGTGTGCATGACCTTGCCCTGTGTGCATGACCCTGCCCTGTGTGCATGACCTGCCCTGCATGTACTGACCTGCCTCTGTGTGCATGACCTGCCCTGCATGTATGACCTTGCCCTATGTGTCTGACCTTGCCCTGTGTGTGCATGCCTTGCCCTCTGTGCATGACCTTGCCCTGTGTGTGTATGACTCTGCCCTGTGTGCATGACCTTGCCCTGCATGTGTATGACCTGCCCTATGTGTCTGACCTTGCCCTGTGTGCATGACCTTGCCCTGTGTGCATGACCCTGCCCTCTGTGCATGACCTTACCCTGTGTGTATGACCTTGCTCTGTGTGTATGACCTGCCCTGTGTGCATGACCTTGCCCTGTGTGCATGACCTTGCCCTGTGTGTATGACCCTGCCTCTGTATGCATGACCTTGCCCTGTGTGTATGACCCTGCCCCTGTGCATGACCTTGCCCTGTGTACATGACTCCTTCTTGTGTGTATGACCTTGCCCTGTGTGCATGACCTTGCCCTGTGTGCATGACCTACCCTGTGTGTGTGACCTTGCCCTGTGTGTATGACCTGCCCTGTATGCATGACCTGTGCCCTGTATTGCATGACCTTGCCCTGTGTGTGTAACCTTGCCCTGTGTGTATGACCTGCCCTGTGTGTATGACCTTGCCCTGTGTGTCTGACCTTGCCTGTGTGCCTAACCTTGCCTGTGTGTGTGACCTTGCCCTGTGTGTCTGACCTTGCCCTGTGTGCCTGACCTTGCCCTGTGTCTGACCTTGCCCTGTGTTCTGACCCCCCCTGTGTGTCTGACCTTGCCCTGTGTGCCTGACCTTGCCCTGTGTGCCTGACCTGCCCGCCTGTGTGTCCTTGCCCCCCTGTGTGCCTAACCTTGCCCTGTGTGCTATGCTGTCCCTGTGTGCCGACCTTGCCCTGTGTGTCTGACCTTGCCCTGTGTACTAACCTTGCCCTGTGACTAACCTTGCCCTGTGTCTGACCTTGCCCTGTGTGTCTGACCTTGCCCTGTGTGTCTGACCTTGCCCTGTGTGCTAACCTTGCCTGTGTGTGCCAGGCTTGCCCTGTGTGTCTGACCTTGCCCTGTGTGCCTGACCTTGCCCTGTGTGTCTGACCTTGCCCTGTGTCTGACCTTGCCCTGTGTGTGTCTGACCTTGCCCTGTGTGCCTAACCTTGCCCTGTGTGTGACCTTGCCCTGTGTGCCTGACCTTGCCTGTGTGTGTGACCTTGCCCTGTGTGCCTAACCTTGCCCTGTGTGCCTAACCTGCTCGGTGCCTGACCTTGCCCCTGTGTCTAACCTGCCCTGCCCTGTGTGTATGACCTTTGCCCTGTGTGTGTGACCTTGCCCTGTGTGCCTGACCTTGCCCTGTGTGTGTGACCTTGCCCTGTGTGCCTGACCTTGCCCTGTGTGTGACCTTCCCTGTGTGTCTGACCTTGCCCTGTGTGTCTGACCTTGCCCTGTGTGCCTAACCTTGCCCTGTGTGTGTGACCTTGCCCTGTGTGCCTGACCTTGCCCTGTGTGTGACCTTGCCCTGTGTGTCTAACCTTGCCCTGTGTGCTAACCTTGCCCTGTGTGCCTGACCTTGCCCTGTGTGCTAACCTTGCCCCTGTGTGTGCCTGCCCTGTGTGTGTGACCTTGCCCTGTGTGCCTGACCTTGCCCCTGTGTGTAACCTTGCCCTGTGTGCTGTGCTTGCCCTGTGTGCTTAACCTTGCCCTGTGTGTATGACCTTGCCCTGTGTGTGTGATGTCTTGCCTGTGTTGCTGACCTTGCCCTGTGTGTGTAACCTTGCCCTGTGTGCCTGACCTTGCCCTGTGTGCATGACCTTGCCCTGTGTGTGTGACCTTGCCCTGTGTGCCTAACCTTGCCTGTGTGCCTAACCTTGCCCTGTGTGCCTGACCTTGCCCTGTGTGTCTGACCTTGCCCTGTGTGCCTAACTTGCCCTGTGTGCATGACCTTGCCCTGTGTCTGACCTTGCCCTGTGTGCCTATGACCTTGCCCTGTGCTAACCTTGCCCTGTGTGTATGACCTTGCCCTGTGTGCCTAACCTTGCCCTGTGTGTGTGTGACCTTGCCCTGTGTGCCACTTGCCCTGTGTGTGTGACCTTCCCTGTGTGCCTGACCTTGCCTGCCCTGTGTGTGTGACCTTGCCTGTGTGCCTAACCTTGCCCTGTGTGTGTGGACCTTGCCCTGTGTGCCTGACCTTGCCTGTGTGTGTGACCTTGCCCTGTGTGCCTGACCTTGCCCTGTGTGTCTGACCTTGCCCTGTGTGCCTAACCTTGGCCTGTGTGCCTGACCTTGCCCTGTGTGTCTGACCTTGCCCTGTGTGTCTGGACCTTGCCTGTGTCTGTGCTTGCCCCTGTGTGCTAACCTTGCCCTGTGTGTATGACCTTGCCTTTGTGCCTAAC
>NW_024731613.1:0-16734 GCF_018991925.1 Homarus americanus | reverse complement strand
ACAGGTAAGGAGTAAGACCAGTACAGAGCACCAGGTAATGAGTAAGACCAGTACAGAGCACCAGGTAAGGAGTAAGACCAGTACAGAGCACCAGGTAATGAGTAAGACCAGTACAGAGCACCAGGTAATGAGTAAGACCAGTACAGAGCACCAGGTAATGAGTAAGACCAGTACAGAGCACCAGGTAATGAGTAAGACCAGTACACAGCCACAGGTAAGGAGTAAGACCAGTACAGAGCACCAGGTAATGAGTAAGACCAGTACAGAGCCACAGGTAATGAGTAAGACAGTAGAATACAGATGACAAATTAAGACCAGTACAGAGCACCAGGTAGAGTAAAGGACCAGTACAAACACCAGAGTAGAGGTAGACCAGTACAGAGCACCAGGTAAGGTAAGACCAGTACAGAGCACCAGGTAATGGTAAAGAATAGTGCAAGAATACAGGTAAGGGTAAGACCAGTACAGAGCCACAGGTAAGGCTCAGGCCAGTACAGAGCCCCCAGGCCAGGGCAGACCAGTACAGAGCACCAGGTAATGGGTAAGACCAGTACAGGGCACCAGGTAAGGAGTAAAGACCAGTACAGAGCCACAGGTAAGGAGTAAGACCAGTAGAATACAGGTAATGGGTAAGACCAGTACAGAGGCCACAGGTGGGGTGAGTGGTACAGAGCCACAGGTAGGGTGGACTGGCTGGAGACCTGGGTGGGGGTAAAGGCCAGTACAGGCCACAGGTGGGAGTAAGACCAGTACAGAGCACCAGGTGAGGAGTAGCCAGTCCTGGGGAGCACCAAGGTGAGGTAGGGACTAGGTACAAGAGCACCCAGGTGAGAATTAAGACAGTGGGGAGCCACAGGTAAGGAGTAAGACCAGTACAGAGCACCCAGGTAAAGAATGCAGACCAGTACAGAGCACCAGGTGAGGTAAGACCTAGTACAGAGGCACCAGGTAAGGAGTAAGACCAGTACAGAGCACCAGGTGAGGTAAGACCAGTGGGGCCACGGAGTAGGAGTAAGACCAGTACAGGCACCAGGCAGGAGTAAGACCAGTACAGAGCGCACCAGGTAAGGAGTAAGACTAGTACAGAGCACCAGGTGAGGTAAGACCAGTACAGAGCCACAGGTAATAGGTAGACCAGGTACAGAGCTGCCCGGGTAATGAGTGGGCCAGTACAGAGCACCAGGTAAGGAGTAAGACCAGTACAGAGCACCAGGTAAGGAGTAAGACCAGTACAGAGCCACAGGTAAGGAGTAAGACCAGTACAGAGCACCAGGTAAGGAGTAAGACCAGTACAGAGCCACAGGTAATGAGTAAGACCAGTACAGAGCCACAGGTAATGAGTAAGACCAGTACAGAGCACCAGGTAAGGAGTAAGACCAGTACAGAGCACCAGGTAATGAGTAAGACCAGTACAGAGCACCAGGTAATGAGTAAGACCAGTACAGAGCCACAGGCAGGCAGACCAGTACAGAGCCACAGGTAAGGAGTAAGACCAGTACAGAGCACTGTGGTAAAGAGTAAGACCAGCACAGAGCACCAGGTAAGGAGTAAGACCCAGTACAGAGCACCAGGTAAGGAGCAAGACCAGCACAGAGCACAGGCAGAGTAAGACCAGTGACAGAGCCACAGGTAAGGAGGCGACCAGTACAGAGCCACAGGTAAGGAGTGCGACCAAAGCTGTGAGCACCAGGTAAGGAGTAAGACCAGTACAGAGCGACAGGTAAGGAGAAGACCAGTATAGAGCCAAAAGGCAAGCACGAAAAGACTACGAAATATTATTCACGAAAAGTCTGGAAATTCACATCAGGCTTCAAGATGGACGGTGTTTGAGCTGCCGCTTTAGGTGGGGCTGGTGGGCGTGAAGGAAGCATTGATGAGGTATCTGAACCAGTCAGTGCCGAGGCAGTGTTAGAGCCAGGGGCTTGGTTAACAGTGAGGCGAGATATCAAAGCTTCAAACCGTGCACTGTCTTCCAATCTCCGTTGGTGGTCTCTCTCTGCCTCTGCTTGCCTTCTGCGTTCATCTTCTGCACGTCTGTTAGCTTCATTCTCGCACCTTTCATCTCTCATAAACTTCATTAAAGCAATTATCTCTGACAACAATGCTGAATATCGAGGTGAAGGGCTGCGCGATGTTGTGTGGAAGCTGGAGCCGCCATGGTCAGCCGCCTGGCCATCCATCTCAGTAGGGTTATCATCCGACTGGATCATCCGGCTATTGTGGCTCCACGACCAAGGTATACACGAGATTACACCACTTTATCTGTGTACTGTGTCTTAAATCAGTGTTGACCGGTCAGCCCGTCGTATCAACAAGATTCCAGGCAAAAAATTAATTAAATACAACAGAGTTAAGTAGATATATAAAATATATATAAAGGAATGCCGTGAGTCAGTGTGGTTAGTACGTGTGTGTGTGTGTGTGTGTCCCGGGCAGTGAGAGCAGTCTCGCCATGAGGGGCCTCGAGCTGTGAGGGGGTGTGGAGACGACGACTCACATCAATTACCCCCTGGACATGGCGAGAGGAGGATGCGAAAAACTTTACTCCTTACAAATGCCCAGAACATGCCTTTTGCCTTGGGAGTCCTTTAGAACAAGGTCACACATTTACGGCACTAAACACACAATGCACTAAACACTGCACAGAAAATCACTGTCATTGACACTGCTCAAAGTTGCTAAAAATTCTTCGAGGAGGCGGCGGTTGTGAGTTGACGCAGAGAAGGAGGAGTCCATAAGCCGGCTTCCCACAAACTTTACACTGTCACTCGTAATTATCCAGTAAAAGTACACACTGCGCCATGTTCGTGTTCTAGGTATTAAATTCTATATACAGGAGCGAACACAAACACCTGTATAGTTTTTGTAGGTTCTATTTACTGGATAACAGATATGTACACAAGGGAAGTAGCACTCCTTACTCTGTCCTGGGGTCAACTGCTCTCTCGGCGACGTATGGTAAGTGATACATAAACAGCTTCCATATGTCGCCAGGCACATTAATTAAGCATGTGGGACATTGATAAATACATTGCCACACGCTACTAGCTAGGCTGAATAAATAATGCATATAAATGGAGCACATACATGATATACATACATAATACAGAATATACATACAAAAATATATTTATAAAATACTACCATACTGTTTAATTGTGATATATAATGTAAAATAAACTGTGATATTTCACATATATGATTATTATGTTATTACTGTTACGCCATAGACTCAACAGAGTCACAATGGTAAGAAAATCAAACACTTCGTACTTTAAATATCACAAAGAACTTAAAACTAGATACTTAAGCTTAATTTAACACTATTTACAAAAGTATTTACACTTTATCAAGTAATAAGAAAATGATGACTGAATAATGGGGGGCAGTGACTAAATCCTGAACCATGAAAAGCACAAAATGCTCACACTAACTTTTATAGTAAACATGCCATGTAAATGCTACCTAAATAATACACGAAAAGTGTCAAGACACTTCACAGCTCATAATAATACATGAGACCACCGCAGTAAGGGCACAAGTGCCACAGCGCCCGAAATCGAGTTACCATCACAAGGTTTTCTCTATCACACAGTGTGTCGTATGTGAACCACCCAGCACCTGTTTTGAGTGAAATTGAGGCTGGACCTTCACGGGGACGTAAACGTCTGTGCAGACCTCACAAGTGGAAGAGTAATGTTGCAAAAAGGTTTTGTAATGAAGGCAAGGCTTACACCAGCCGTTTGACAAAAAAATTACTACCAGCAATGCAAGTAGGTCCTCCATGTGCCGATGGATGTTTAACAAAAGTCGCCTCTTTCTCTATTTAAAAAAAAGTGGCACTTGTGCCCTTGCTACTGCGGTGAAGTAGCACTGAGCAGCACTACAAAATAACAAGTCTCTTGATACCTGAAGTCCAAGCAGCTCGTCGTCCTGCCAAAGGAAAGTATATAGGAGGAAGTGCGTCTTAAAGTTATTCCATGTAGATCTCCATAGTGCGCACGCCTGACCAGTAGAGTGCACTGATTAAATGGTGGGGAAAGTTGCGTCGCTGTTTGTTTTGACTTGGCCACTGGGCATGGTGACTGACATGACAATCCTTAGAGTATTGTGGGCTATACGGGTCATGTCGTGTTGATTCACTGTATCAAAACGTGTTGGTACTTAGAGCCTTCATTGTTGAGCGGCAGAAATTGGACAGTGAATGCATAAGATCATGAAGAACGTCTTAGTGATGTGAATATGTAAATCAATGTAGAATTTTTAATATTATTTGCGATTGTATATTGAAATATTCTCCCAGCTCGACTGGAGCAATAGGCAGTAGGGATACAACCATAAAACCACTGCCATATGCAAAGATTTACCTCAGAAAATGTTAATGAGGCGTGTCCATGGCTGTGACTCACCGTCCAAAGGATCATGAGAGAGTGTAGTACTGTGCCTTTAGCTAGGACAGTCCATAGTGATAAGAGACACTGAGGTTGAAATTGAAAATAAATTGAAATAAAAAAAATTGAGACAAGCAACAGGCACGAGTGCCTGTAAGAAACCGAAGCACATTATTTCAGCCACAAAGGAATTTTTTTGTGTTTTCTAAAGGACTGTAATTGTTCATACAATCCATTAATCATTGGGAGATACATAGTGATAGCACATAGTGATAGCACATAGAGATAACAACAGCTCGTCGAGGAGAACTGGAAAAAAAAACAGAAAAAGAAGCCAAACTGGCTTGGATGGCAACACTGGACGAACGAGGATTGCCAGCGAGGTCAAGACCAGCAGAGCAACTTAGTGATGTTTTAAATAATATTAGTCTACCTCAAGGACATGATCACTCACACATCTCAGTTCACTTAGATGAATAATAATAATAATAATAATAATAATAATAATAATAATAATAATAATAATAATAATAATAATAATAATAATAATAATACTAATAATAATAATGATAATGATAATAAACGGTTTATTAATAGAGTTGCAACCAGTGGCAAATATACAAACTTACATGTGATTTAGACATAATGATATGCTTTCAATACATTTACCTTGTTGTACAGTACATAAATAGATGGGATGGTGCTATTCTTATATCTATCAGTGCGGGCTCTTATGGACTGAATTAGTAATTATGATTATAAAGAAAGTCATCCCAACGAGGGGTAAATTTCTTTTTCAGAATGTTTGGACCCAAATTCTGGAACAGGATGCCAATATCGATTCCATATGCCTAGGTTTTGCCAAGGCTTTCGACAGCGTACCCCATGAAAGGCTGAGAATTAAACTGAACGGATACGGGATTCGGGGAAGTGTCCTAACGTTGATCAGAGACTTTCTGCATGATTGCAAGCAGTGTGTGGTGACTAATGGTACCCGTGACAAACGGGGTACCACAGGGCAGTGTATTGAACCCATGGTTGTTTTTTTATTTCATGAATGACATGCTGGAAGCTATGCACTCCTCCAAACAAATATTTGCTGACGAAGTAAAATTATTTAGGAAAATTAAGAACCAAACAGACTGTGAAGAGCTGCAAACAGAACTCTGTGAGCTTCAAGAATGGTCGTAGAAATAGCTACTAAGATTCATTGTCATGAAGTGTAGGAGGATTCACCTGGGTCGTATCAACGGTAAGAAGACGTATCTTATGTCCCAACGGGACGAAGAAACTGCATTAACAGAGACTGAATGCGAGAGGGTCCTGGGTGTATACGTTGACAATGAACTGAAGTTCTCGGGTCATTGTGAGACGAAGGTGAATCAAGCAACTAAATTCTTATTTCTTATAAGAAGGTCGTTCAGATAGCTAGATGGTCCGTCCCTCGTAACAATCTGAGAGAGGTGCTTCCCCGCCTCTATTACTGTCACCCCGTCTGGCCCACGAGATATGCTAAGGACTGTCAGTTGATTGAAAATGTCCGAAGAGCGGCCACCAGAATGGTGCCTGCACTACAGCACCTCAGCTGTCCAGAGAGATTAGAGAGCCTGCAACTGCCTAGCTTATACTCTAGACGGGCAAGGGGTAACCTAATTGAAGTGTATAAACATCTCAAACGGTACTACTCAGAAGAGCGTCCATACCTGGAGCTGAAGGTTATAAAAGTTGCAAGTCCAGAAAACTGTGAGGGCGAACTATTTCGGAGTGAAAATTGTGAACTCTTGGAACAATCCGCCAGAATGTTGTAACGGCACTGAGTATAAGCTATATCAGAGATGTGACCTACCGCCCAAGGAACTAACGAGCCGATCAGTGGCGAAGAAGATAAAAGTAAAAAAATTAAAGACACAAAATGACGAGAAGGAACGGGCTTCACCTGTATGTTGTGTGAGGCACATATAAAACTAACAATAAAGACCAGAGTTTTCATTACTTTCCAATGGATAAGGAGAGGTAAGTAGATATATTTAGTAGGCGTGACACACGTTTAAGCCATATTTTGAAAAGGAAGCAGAGATTTGAGTTAAACTCACGAACCAGGGGTCATTTTCAAGGAGACGGTGGTTAAAATTCGTTTTTATCCCAATAGGTATTTTGGATTTTATACCATTATCAGTAGGATTGTTTTTAATTAGGATTTGATTTTCTTGTATTTCGTTTTCATCAGTGAGAAATTAATACCAAGTAATGATAATGTAAAAATTTATGATTTGGACATCCAACAATACTGACCTCATCTAATGCATCATACAGTTTTATATTCTTGTCTTAAGCAATTTTTTTCCCGTGGCTGCTTTTGCTGATACCGTCGGTTACTGTACAGTATGTAGTAACTATTGTCCTCATAAGTTATACATGAATGTTCTTCGTTTTTTTTAGAATGTGTATTAGTAATTGTTGTGCACTTTTTCATGTTATGCTTTAATTGCTGCTGCTTCTGGTTGTCATGAGCATGTTTATATTTTCCATTTACAGTACAGTACAGTACAGTACAGTACAGTACAATAAGGATTAATTAAAGAGAAACTCTTAGTATGCTCTTTATACATATTTTATTTGATTATTATAAATTGTCTTACAGACTTACATCGTACAAAACACTTTATTTTTATTTATATGTGCTACTGTTCTTCAAGAATTAATTACATTAAATTGAATAGCTACGCTACCTTTATTGTGTAACAATTATATTTACTTATTATATATTTCTTATCAGTTCAAGGCAGCATATGTAAGAACTTCTTACAGAGAACATGAACATTATCAAATGCAAAAGGCATACTGTAATGTAATGTTTTGTAAATGAAAAATATAAACATGCTCATGACAACCAGAAGGAGCAACAATTAAAGCATAATATGAAAAAGTGCACAACAATTAATAATACACATTCTTAAGAAAAAAGAAGAGGAACATTCATGTATAACTTGCTGAGGACAATAGTTACTACATACAGTACGGTATCAGCAAAAGCAGCCACGGGAAGAAAATTGCTTGAGACAAGTATATAAAACTGTATGATGCATTAGATTACGTCAGTATTGTTGGATGTCCAAATCATAAAGTTCTACATTATCATTACTTTGTGCCGATTTCTCACTGATGAAAACGCCATAGAAGAAAATCAATTCCTAATTAAAAAGAATCCTTCTGATAATGGTATAAAATCCGAAATCCCTGTTGGGATGAAAACGAATATTAATAATAATAATAATAATAATAATAATAATAATAATAATAATTAACGGTTTATTGAAAGAGCTTGGCAGCCAGAAGGCTGAAAATATACAGTTACATATTTGGGGAATGGGTTTCGAATTACGAATAATATACAAGTAATATAAGTGATACAAATAAGGTATATAATAACCAGGATGGGGAAAAAGATCAACCACAAAAGCATTTCCAACACAGTGACAGCAAGAAGTAGTGCTCACTGAGGAATATAATTGTTTATTAAGGTTATTATAATATTTATTAATGGTTGGGACTGCATGTTCTAGAGAAGCGATTAGTTCGTGTATCAGAGGCTGGATGCGGTTGTGGTGTCGAACAAGCACCCGGCTAGGATCCTGGTGTAGAGTGGGGTTGAGGATGGGGAAGCTTACTAAATTCCAGATGAGATCGTGGTGATGGTCAGTGAGAGTCGAAAGGGTCAGTGTGTTGAGCGCTTCTTGATATGTGGAGTAGGAAGGGGAGAGAATAATCTTGCATGCCCTCTTTTGCACTTTTCTAGGTGTTTACGTTGTGTGGCATTTAGGGAGGAAGACCAGGTGGGGGAGGCATAGGTGAGCTTGGGAAGTATGAATGTTGTGTAAACACTGAGGAGCTCGGGTGCAGGAACTCCGAGGGACTTGAGTCGGTGGAGGAGGTGGAGACGGAAACTGGAGGATTTGACAACTTCACTGACGTGTGGTTTCCAATTTAGTTTGTTGTCTATGGTGACACCGAGGAGCTTCGTGGAATCTACAACCTGGAGTGTGTTCGGACCCAAAGGTACAGAAGGAGGTGGACAATGTCGAGGAGAGGCTGATGCACAACTGGCTATTCCTAGATACAGGTTTAGGATGGTGACATGGTTGTTGCGGCCCAGTTTCGGGAGACTGCTCATAAAATCTGAAGGGCGGTATAGTTGGGAGCAGAATTGTTGATGCCGATCCCAATGGTGGAGCCGTCGACATATTTTCCAGTGAAAGCAGGGTTTCTTAGGGGCATCATTGATGAGCAGCAGAAGCAGAGTGGTCTCCATTCTTGGTGCCTTGGGGACGCCAGAGTGACTGAAAGGTGGAGACAGCCCCTCGGAAGCGTACAGCTTGGCGTCAGTCACTGAGGAAGTCTGTAAGCCATGGTATAAGACTTCTCCGAAGCCCGAGGTCAATAGCTTTGTTGATGATTATTTTGTGGTCGACTAGGTAGAATGCTTTAGTGAAATCAATGAAGGCGACAGCTACAGACGTTTTTCGTTTCTCGAGATGGCGGTATATGTAATTGAGAAAGCTGACAAGACAGTGAGAGGTGGAGGAAGTTTTCATGTTGCCAAATTGCTTAGGGTCTACGACTCCTGCAATATCAGCATAAGCCCAGTCGAACACAAAACTTTCACAGATTAGGCTGGGTATTGGGGTGATTGCAATAGGTCGTAGCTGATTTAAGGATTGTGGGCTGGTTGACTTGGGCACTGGTGATACATAAGAGGTCTTCCAGTCAGCTGGGCATCTGGCTTGACTGAGAGAAGCATTGATGATGGAGCATAGGGGTTTAGCAAGCTCCGGGAAGAACTCCTTGAAGAGTTTCATTGGTAAGTCAATGGGGGTGGTAGAGCGTTTTAATTTAATTTTAACCACCGTCTCCTTGAAAATGACCACTGGTTCGTGAGTTTAACTCAAATCTCTGCTTGCTTTTCAAAATATGGTTTAAACTTGTGTCACGCCTACTAAATATATCTAATCACCTTTCCTTATCCATTGGAAAATAATGAAAACTCTGTGTTCGTGTTCTGGGTAATAAGTTCAATATACAGGAGCGAACACAAACACCTGTATAGATTTTGTAGGTTCGATTTACTGGATAAGAGATATGTACACAAGGGGAGTAGCGCTCTTCAGCCTGATTATATTAGTTATACGCCTACCCAGACCAACAGGTAACAACAAAAAGAAACAAAGAATTGGACTAAAGGGTAGACAAAGGATGCGAGTTTTCGTTGTGTATAATAAAGTACCATAAATCCCTTAACAAAATATTCAGCTTATAAATTACCCTTAACCAAACTTAACCTAAACATTAACAGTATATACATATTAACAAAACATAAAACAATCGTGAAGCAAGGTGGACGTGGGGGAGGCAATACAAGATACAAATACTTAAGTGAGGAGCTGAGATGGCTGACGAGTAAGGCTGAGTATTGTAGAAGACGGTAGGTAGTCACTGTGCCGTAGGTTTAGAGGATAGATGATCCTGTGGTCACTTCCCAGAGTGTAGTCCTCTCTCCTCGAATTGGAGCTCACAAAGAAGACTTGGAGGAAGTGACGCAACAACCAGGATATGGAGAAGGGAAACCCCGGAGTGTTAACAAAGACGAGTCATACTAGTGTCTCGTCCCTAGATGGCGTTGCTCGTGGTGCTGGGAAGGTAGATCAAGACAATAGATGGCGTGGTTCGTAGTGCTGGGTGGAGGGGTTCGTAACACATAATATACATAGCATAATATAAATACAGCATACAGAATATACATACACTCTGGTCTTATTGCTATTTTTATTTGTGCCTCACACAACATACAGGTGATGCCCGTTCCTTCTCGCCATTTTTGTGTCTTTATTTTTTTTACTTTTATTTTCTTCGCCACTGATCAGCTCATTAGTCGCTTGGGCGGTCGGTCACATCTCTGACATAGCTTCCACTCAGTGCTGTCACAACATTCTGGCGGGTTGTTCCAAGAGTTCACAATTCTCACTCCTAGATGTCATCCTCTGCATCCAGTGTTAGAACATATGCACTGATGGAAAAGGCATGACCTGAATGATTTAGTGGGACTCTGAGCGTCATGAAGCGCTAGTTGATCCCAACAGGCATTTCAATTAGCCTGTGTAGGATGCGTTGGCGGAAGGAAAGCCAACTCCATATATACGGTTTCTCTCCGCAGCAGGCTTACCCTTCCAGAAGAAGGTATATCCAGAGTCCCGTTCTGTGAGTCGACCCTCGTCTGGGAGCCGGGACTTACTAATGGCTGCTATGTCGATGTTATATTTAGTCTGCTTTTTTGCCACAAGGGCGGTTCTTCTTTCAGGACGTACAATTGTGCCAATATCCAGAAGGGTTCTGATATTCCATTCAACCACCATAAGAGGTTGTATAGTTTGTTTTTGTTTTGATCAGTGATTATAATTGTGTTTTCGATCGCATAAGGATGACCTTACTGGGTGCGGTTTTCCACTCAGGTTGGTTCTTTAGGCAGGCTATGTTTAGGGTACCCTTTACAGCCCCGTGATAGCTGTTTTGGTATCACGTTAATTGTTTTAATTAAGTTCTGGATCTCTTTAAGTGGCAGGGATTGATGTAAACACTTCTTGCTGTTTTTCCTTTATTGTCGAAGCAACTATATACACAGTTCTGTTCTGAGAATCTTCTCCAAATAAGCAGAAGGTTATCGTTGAGGAGAAGACTGCCAGTGCCTGACCGGGAGGCGTTTCTGGACATGGCTTGGCCATGTCACAATCAGCCAGACCACATAGTTACAAGCAGCATAACTAATTACAGGTTGAGTCATTGTTGCACCAGCAAATTAGTGTTATTCATTTGGGTGAATATTTATATAAAACAAGGGTGCTGTTACACTGCTCGACCACCTCCAACCGTATTCCTCATGGTTTAAATTCTAGGTACACCTAACCATGTTACAATATAGTGTGCTTTCACTAAACTGTTGCATCTTGCACATGCTCTTTCAATGCCTTTTGGACAGTTTTCTTGGAAACTATTGTTTTCATAGAGGAAATTTCCTGTGACAAATTATCATAACAGTCAAGGAAATGACAAAAATAATGGCAGGTATGATGAAACCAGGTAGGATTACTCTGGAAGATGAATTAAAAGGAAGAGAATCCTGTAAAGCAGGAAACTGTGTTTCATTAATATAAGGCAGAAGTTTAAGCTTATCAGAGACAATGTGAAGGCTGCTGAAATTAATATACAGTAATTATGGTATGGGTACTAGTTCAGAAGTAATGTTGGATACAAATGCAAGATGATCGTGAGTAGACAAGGTTGTGATTCCATTAATGCTGAGCTCACAATAGTTTGGTGCTATATGATAACCTTTCACTACTAAATGTTTACCTACACCCTGGTATAAGAGTATTACACTGGTTTAGTTTGGAAAAAAAAATATTGCACATTATTGACATGGGCGTGAAACAGTAACCTCTGACGTATTGGAATGTATTCACACTGCTGCAGAGCTGTAGAAGCATTAGTTTGTATTATAGCTAGTTGACAAGTAGCTTCTGCAACCGGGTGAAAACGAAAGCATTAGCAGGACATACATGTATGTGTAAGTATGTTGACTTCCAATGCTATAGGATTTCATGCTTAGCCACAGCAACTTACGAAAAATCTTACGAAACCACTATTTGTTCAATTTCTCTGGTAAGAACCAAAAGATCGTCATTCACCTTCAATGGAAATGGTTCTAAATGCCATGCATTAAACTTCTGTTGTAATTTTAGTGGAATTTGTATTTGTATTTCCTCATGCGTTAAAGGTGCCTCCAATAAGGGGTAATAATATTCCACGTCATGCTCCTGAAAGATAGGAGTTAGATGATTGGCAGTTTCAGCTATATGTAAACCGGCAATAAGTTTACTAACTGGCAACAGTTGTGCATCAACAGGACCTAAACCTGCATTCACTAAATCAGCTATGAGCCTATCATTGGTAACTGTGAAAGCTTGCACAGAGGCTTCAGCTGCTTGCATATATTCTGTAAATCAGAGTAGCCTTTCTAGTGTAGGCACTGTCCGTGTGAATCCCTGGACAACACGTGTTAGTTGATTAGTTTCATCAGCAATAGCATTCATGTGAGAGTTTAGAGTTTGTACTGCCTTGTAGGACTGCAACGGTCCTATTTTGTTTCATAACCGCTTCTGAAACTGCGTTCATTCGTTTCCCTAGTTTAGCTACATTTTCGGCGGTTTGCCGTACGAAACAGGGTGTTACTTTTTAAACCAACAAAATTAAATAGACCACGTTTTTTACTCCGATGAGAATGTACTTCTTCCCTATGTCTTCAGGAGATATAGGTAGGTTTCCCTCGAAGTGTCTTACTGTACGTGCTTGAGTAGACTACTCATGCGGTCGTTCTGAGGTGAGATGGTTTGTCGAAGTGTTGTAGAGATGGTAGACTGTTCTAGATCTTGCAGGGTGTGCATAGCTGTTTCAATGTGGACAGCGATTGATCTCAGGTGCACTGGCATGCGCACTAAACCATGGAGCTCGTACTTGACAGTTACGACGTATTCTACTACAAGTACTTTTCCCAGTGTGGCAATTAAAGATCCGGGTTTGATGATGTCTGCTGGGGATGCGGCTGTTTCCACCTCGCTCCATACCAACAGGAGTAGTGATATCCAAGCCATGCCTGAAAGGGGCGAGGATAATTAATGTTTTTTGTTTGATGATCGCAGTTTTTGACGATATGTATTGTCCCTTGTTGCATCGTGTTGAGCAACTGTCGGAGTAGAAGTATGGTGTACTTGACTGACATTAGGGGTCCCTACTAAGTCTCTGCTGATTTTTTCATTCTATCTACATGTACTATGTCTGTGACGTTTGTCGTTGGCTCAACTACATGGAATTGGTTTCCTTGTCCTTTCTCTTTAATCAGGTATGGACCTGTGAATTTAGGCGAAAGTTTTGATATGCGTTCTGCCGTTTTTTCTTACTGCGTCTCCTATTTTTAGAGTTACAGGTTTGCGTCTTTATGTTGCTTGCAGATCATTTCAGCACGTGAGGCTGCCAAATGTTTTCGTACTTTCCCATGGATGCCTGTGAAAACATTGATTTGCTTCTTGGCAAAGTCATCCAGGCTGGCTCCCATGTCCAGAAAAAGCAGCAGAACCTCACCACTTGATCAGGGAAGAGCACAAAACTGAAGTCTTCTCTCAACGTGTATTCACAACACTTCCCTGGAGAAAATTCATAATTTATTCTCTCAGAACAGAACTGTGTATATAGTTGCTTCGACAATAAAGGAAAAACAGCAAGAAGTGTTTTCATCAATCCCTGCCACTTAAAGAGATCCAGAACTAAATTAAAACAATTAATGTGATACCAAAACAGCTATCACGGGGCTGTAAAAGGTACCCTAAACATAGCCTGCATAAAGAACCAACCTGACTGGATAACCGCACCCAGTAAGGTCATCCTCATGCGATCGAAAACGCAATTATAATCACAGATCAAAACAAAAACAAACTATGCAACCTCTTATGGTGGTTGAATGGAATATCAGAACCCTTCTGGATACTGGCACAATTGTACGTCCTGAAAGAAGAACCGCCCTTGTGGCAAAAAAGCAGACTAAATATTACATCGACATAGCAGCCATTAGCCATAGCAGCAAAAGCAGCCACGGGAAGAAAATTGCTTAAGACAAGTATATAAAACCGTATGATGCATTAGATTAGGTCAGTATTGTTGGATGTCCAAATCATAAATTTCTACATTATCATTACTTGGTGCTGATTTCTCACTTTTGAAAACGCCATAGAAGAAAATCAAATCCTAATTAAAATGAATCCAAAATACCTATTGGGATAAAAACGAATATTAACCACGGTCTCCTTGAAAATGACCCCTGGTTCGTGAGTTTAACTCAAATCTCTGCTTCCTTTTCAAAATATGGTTTAAGCTTGTGTCAAACCGACTAAATATATCTACTTACCTTTCCTTATCCTTTGGAAAGTAATGAAAACTCTGGTCTTTATTGTTATTTTTATATGTGCCTCACACAACATACATTTTGTGACTTTAATTTTTTTACTGCTATCTTCTTCGCCACTGATCGGCTTGTTAGTTTCTTGGGCGGTAGGTCACATCTGTGAAATAGCTTACACGCAGTGCCGTCACAACATTCTGGCGGGTTGTTTCAAGAGTTCACAATTTTCACTCCGAAAAAGTTCGCCCTCACAGTTTTCTGGACTTGCAACTTTTATAACCTTCAGCTAAGTAGTACCGTTTGAGATGATTGTACACTTCAATTAGGTTACCCCTTGCCCATCTATAGTATAAGCTAGGCAGTTGCAGGCTCTCTAATCTCTCTGGATAGCTGAAGTGCTGTAGTGCAGGCACCAGTCGGGTGGCCACTCTTTGGACATTTTCAATCAACTGACAGTCCTTAGCATATCTTGTGGGCCAGACGGGGTGACAGTATTCCAGGCGGGGAAGCACCTCACTCAGATCGTTACGAGGGACGGACCATCTAGATATCTGAACGACCTTCTTATAAGAAATAAGAATTTAGTTGCTTGATTCACCTTCGTCTCACAATGGCCCGAGAACTTCAGTTCATTGTCAACATATACATCCAGGACCCTCTCGCATTCAGTCTCTGTTAATGCAGTTTCTTCCTCCCGTTGGGACATATGATACGTTTTCTTACCTTTGATGCGACCCAGGTGAATCCTCCTTCACTTCATGACATTGAATCTTAGCAGCTATTTCTACGACCATTCTTGAAGCTCACAGAGATCTATCTGTAGCTCTTCACAGTCTGTTTGGTTCTTAATTTCCTTAAATAATTTTTCTTCGTCCGCAAATATTTGTTTCGAGGAGTGCATAGCTTCCGGCATGTCATTTATGAGACAAACAAACAACAGTGGGTCCAATACACTGCCCTGTGGTATCCCGCTTGTCACGGGTACACATGACGATTTCGTACCATTAGTCACCACACACTGCTTGCAATCATGCAGAAAGTCTCTGATCAACGCTAGGACACTTCTCCGAATCCCGTATCCGTTCAGTTTAATTCTCAGCCTTTCATGGGGTACGCTGTCGAAGCCTTGGCAAAACCTAGGCATATGGAATCGATATTGGCATCCTGTTCCAGAATTTGGGTCCAAACATTCTGAAAAAGAAATTTACCCCTCTTTGGGATGACTTCCTTTATAATCATACCTACTAATTCAGCCCATAAGAACCCGCACTGATAGATATAAGAATAGCACCATCCCATCTATTGTTAAAATAATAAACAACTCCTGATTTACGTACTGTACAACAATGTAAATGGATTGAAAGCATATCATTATGTCTAAATCACATGTAAGTTTGTATATTTTCAGCCACCGGCTGCAACTCTATTAATAAACCGTTTATTATTATTATTATTATTATTATTCATCTAAGTGAACTGAGATGTGTGAGTGATCATGTCCTTGAGGCAGACTAATATTATTTAAAAAATCACTAAGTTGCTCTGCTGGTCTCGACCTCGCTGGCAACCCTCGTTCGTCCCGTGTTGCCATCCAAGACAGTTTGGCTCTTTTTTTTTTTCCAGTTCTCCTCGACGAGTTGTTATTATCTCTATGTGCTTTCACTATGTACATCGTATCTTCCAATGATTATTGGATTGTTTGCACAATCAGTCCTTTAGAAAACACAGAAAGAAATTCCTTTGTGGCTGCAATAATGTGCTTCGGTTTCTTACAGGCACTCGTGCCTGTTGCTTGTCTCAATTTTTTTCACTTCAATATATTTTCAATTTCAACCTCAGTTTCTCTTACCACTATGGGCTGTCCTAGCTAAAGGCACAGTACTACACTCTCTGATAATCCATTGGACGGTGAGTCACAGCCATGGACACGCCTCATTAACATTTTCTGAGGTAAATCTTTGCATATGGCAGCGGTTTTATGGTTGTATCCCTACGGCCTATTGCTCCAGTCGAGCTGGGAGAATATTTCAATATACAATCGCAAATAATATTAAAAATTCTACATTGATTTACACATTCATATCACTAAGATGTTCTTCAAGATCTTATGCATTCACTGTCCAATTTCTGCCGCTCAACAATGAAGGCTCTAAGTACCAACACGTTTTGATACAGTGACTCAACACGACATGACCCGTACAGCCCACAATACTCTAAGGATTGTCATGTCTGTCACCATGCCCAGTGGCCAAGTCAAAATAAACAGCTACGCAACTTTCCCCACCATTTAATCAGTGCACTCTACTGGTCGGCGTGCGCACTATGGAGATCTATATGGAATAA
>NW_024731612.1:0-4997 GCF_018991925.1 Homarus americanus | reverse complement strand
TCTCTGTGTCTGGCTCTCTGTCTGTCTGTCTGTCTGTCTGTGTGTGTGTCTGTCTGTGTGTGTGTCTTTCTGTCTGTGTGTCGTCTGTATGTCGGTCTGTCTGTGTTTATGTGTCGTCTGTCTGTCTGTGTGTGTGTGTGTGTCTATGTGTCATTCGTCTGTCTTTCACGACACACACACACACACATGTTAGTGTGTGTGTAATAAGATCCTTTTGTTTATAATTATAATTCTTAAGTGTCTGGCAGCAGCTGTGTTCTGCTGCCATTTCACTATTAGAAACTGGTTCACCCAAACTGAGGAAGACAGTGCATTATTAAATTCTTTCTTTCTTTCTTTTCTTTTCTTTCTTTTTTCTTTTTCTTTCTTTTCTTTTATCATCGGTAAATTATTCAAAAGCCCCTCACAACTTTTTTATTTGGCTGATTCGTCTTCATTGATAGTGAATCGACCAATCACACGTGTCGTTCCACTGTTGGGCTTGAGTATATGACAGCGGGGTATCAACTCAGAGGTGAAGATGCCACACACACACACACACACACATACACACACACACACACACATCACCATCACCTCCTCCACCTAACACCATTACCACCACCACTATCACCTGCACCATCACGCCACACTATATAGACAACATCACTCTCCAAACTTCCTGGAACCATCGGCGTTTATCATGTAGTGTGTGTGTGTGTGTGTGTGTGTGTGTGTGTGAAGTAAGTAGAAGCTGTAAATAACCTCACCTATCCTCACCTCGCCCCATATATCATTAAGGTATTCAATCATCAGGTGAAATAGCTGTAGGTGGAATGATAATCTTCAGGTAACCCGTTCACCCAGGTGTCCCCTAATGAGTGGCAGGTCTCCCTCTCACCTGTGTGTTGGGAGCTGTGATTGGTCTAGACACTGAGGTTGATAATCTTGATCGATCATTGGCTGGGTAGGTGGCACGTCTGGCACTGTGCCTTGCTCACACACGCCGTGGCCCTGATCTCTCGTAGCTCTGGAGGGTCTTGGTTTAACCCCTTTTGAGGATGATGGTTTAAATCTGTAAAATGATGGTTTAACCCTTTTGAGGATATGGGTTTAATCCTTTGATGACTATGATTTAACCCTTTGAGGACAATGGTTTTAGCCTTTGAGGGTGATGGTTTAATTCTTTTATAATGACGATTTAAACCTTTGAGGGTGATGGCTTAAACCTTTTGAGGAGGATGACAACACAAGGGTGTAACTATTCATTTATATTATTCCTTGTGGACTTCATCAGCAATAGTGACTTGTTTTGCTGTGTTCGTTAGCGATGTTGTCCGGTTAAATGAGGATCTAAGGCTAAATGATGGTGTCCGGTTAGATGTCGGTATCCAGTTAAACAAGGGTGTACAGTTTAATGAAGGTATTCTGGTTAAATGTTGACTTCCGGTTAAATGATGGTGTCCGGTTGAATATGAGTGTCCGGTTAAATATGAGTGTCCGGTTAAATGAGTGTCCGGATAAATTAGGGTATCCGGTTGTGGAGGGTCAGGGCCCTCTGTCAGCTCTCTGGATCAGCTGTTATTTGTCAACCTATAATACCAACTGTCAGGACGTGTTTCCAGCTGACATCATCTAATCTCACCTATCCGGAATTTGATCGTATCTGTCAGGAGCAGCAAGAGATGCCACCAGGATATACTTGCCAGCCAGCTATCAGGATTAAGAGGCGGGATAGGAGTTTTAAATCCCCTGGTAGGATGGCTGCTGGAGGCCGGGCGCTGGGCTGGGCTGCCGCAGCTCACTCTCTCTGATCAATACTCTCAGCTGCATCCTCAGCTCATATATGCGGTATATCCTCAGCTGCTGGCTTGTACCTGCAGCAGCATACCCCAGCATACCCTCTCTTTACGGGGGCGGAGCGAGGCGTGGCTTAGTCTGGTGCGTGGAGTAGTCGATGCTGCCACGCCCACACGCGCACACACACACACACATACATATACTTTCTTTGGCTGCTGTCTTCAGAAGGTTGGTTATTGTCGTGCAAGTCTTTGTCCTTTAATCTCTCTCTCTCTCTCTCTCTCTCTCTCTCTCTCTCAGGTGGCCACTGTGGTGTGTGGTGGAAGCAGGGTTTGTCAGACACAGTAATTAATGGTCACTTAAATTGTGTTATTATCGTGGTTATGATATTAACCTCTTGTGTACGTTTTATATTAATCTTGGTGTGTGTGTGTGTGTGTGCGTGCGCGCGCGCGCTTGGGGGAGGATTGTGTTTGTAGTCATAATAATAATACTTCACGGTTTATTAACAAATACAAAGGCCATAAGCTAAAAGTATTACAAATTAAATAATAACAGATATAATATACAATAAGGGAGAGTGAGAGAAATGGTTTTATAACATGGGATCTCTGCACAGTTACAGCTCAAAGGTGAGAGTGTGAAGGATTGAACACACAAATTATCTACGAGTTGTTGATGAACTTTTACATTGGATGGAATGGGGTTGTCTGTTGTTATAGCATGGTCGTATGGGCTGGATGCTGTGATGATGTCAAGTAGCAGCAATTAGCAGACGAGGGATCTCAGGCTGTAGAAGGAGCCGGTGGCGAGGATAGTGTGAACTGACAGACAGAGTTGAGAGGGCCAGTTGAACACCTTTTCATATGTGGTGTAGGAGAGAGGTAGAGAATAATCTTGCACACTTTTGCACTCTAGGACTCCTCTTTGTGTAGCACTCAAGAGCTCAGACGCAGGAACTCGAGGGACTTGAGACGACGGAGGAGGTGAAGACGATAACAGGAAGATTTTGCGTTTGTGTTGATGTGTACTTTCCACTACAGTTTGTTTCTTATACTCACGCCGAGGAGCTTGGTGGAGTCCATACTCTCGAGGGGAGGTGGATGGATGGATAGATGGATAGATAGATAGATAGATAGATAGGTAGATAGACATTATTCAGCAAAATCTCCGCCATACAAGGTAAAAATTGGTTCAACAAGTATATTATCGATGCCAGTTTACAATCCAGCTGTTATTTTATTATTGGTCAACACACACAGTGAGGGTCGACCATTTCCTTCTCTGGTCTGTTTGTTGTGATGGCGACGGAAGTTTTGTGACCTGGGGAGTTATTTTTGACCATTGTTGAAGCCTTTGTTGTGTAGTTTTAATCTGAGACACAATAGACGGGTTTAAAGTGTTCTGCTAAATATGAGTATTATTATTTCCAGTATGTCTTAAAATCCGCTAATCCGAAGAGTGCTTTTCCCTCCCTCTCCCACCCCCCAAAAAAAAAAAGTTCTGGTAATCCTGATTTTACTGCGGCAAATTGCGGCAAATTAACCCCCTTCCCTCCCCCCCTTTGTTATTCAGGTGCTAAATCATGTTTCTTTTAGTATCAGTAGTGTGAAGTAATTACTGCCTAATCAATGTGTGATATTATTATTATTATTATTATTATTATTTGTATTACATTATTATTACTATTTATTATTATCATTATTATTATTATTATCATCACTCTTCTCCCTCGGTGTAACTAAGGTGTGTTGTGTTACAGGTGGAGCGATGGTGTGGTGGCATGGTGGCCCCGCAGGCTTCACTGTGGTGGCCTGCCTGGTGCTCTATGTCCTCGACCTACCTGGGTGAGTACCTACTTGTGGCCTGCCTTACCTGAACCTAGTGGCCTGCCTTACCTGAACCTAGTGGCCTGCCTCACCTGAACTTAGTGGCCTGCCTTACCTGAACTTAGTGGCCTGGTCTACCCGAACCCAGTGGCCTGCCTGCCTGGAACTTAGGTGGCCTGCCTTACCTGAACTTAGTGGCCTGCCTTACCTGAACCTAGTGGCCTGCCTTACCCGAACTTAGTGGCCTGCCTTACCTGAACTTAGTGGCCTGCCCACCTGAACCAGTGGCCTGGGCCTGGAACCCAGTGGCCCGCTCCAGAACCCAGTGGCCTGCCTTACCTGAACTTAGTGTGCCCAGCCTTTACCCGGGAACTTAGTGGCCTGCCTGGGAACCTAGTGGCCTGCCCACCTGAACTTAGGCCTGTCTTACCTGGAACTTAGTGGCCTGCCTTACCTGAACCAGCCTGCCTTACCTGGAACCTAGTGGCCTGCCTTACCTGGAACTTAGTGGCCTGCTCACCTGAACTTAAAAAGTAGGCCCAAGGTTCTTGCCTGGAACTTAGGCCTGCCTTGGCCTGGAACCTAGTGGCCTGCCTTACTCCGGAACCTAGTGGCCTGCTCCACCTGAACTTAGGTGGCCTGCCTTACCTGAACTTAGCTCCGCCTTACCTGTAGAACCTAGTGGCCTGCCTTACCTGAACTCAGTGGCTCTGCCTTTATTTCCGAACCTAGTGGCCTGCCTTACCTGAACCTAGTGGCCTGCCTCACCTGAACCTAGTGGCCTGCCTTACCTGAACCTAGTGGCCTGCCTTACCTGAACCTAGTGGCCTGCCTCACCCGAACCTAGTGGCCTGCCTTACCTGAACCTAGTGGCCTGCCTCACCTGAATTTAGTGGTCCTCCTTCCCTCCCTCAACACCTAGTGGCCCTCGCTCCAAAAAGTATCGACACGGGGGTCGATGAATGTCAAAATGAACACTGTGACTCCTTTTGTCTCGGTAGGGTCGTCAAAATTCTTCGTCCATTGTGTCATATTATCTCACACATAATCGTAAAGATACTTATTATGGAGAGTGTTTCTGTACCTTGTTGTCATCTCCGTATAAGAATATTTCACCTTTTTTTTATTGTATCGAGTTGATCATTCGTAAGCAATACAAATAGCAGAGGCTCAATGACTGGTCCTTGAGGTACTCCACTCATCGTCATCTTTCCATTCAGATATTGTGTCTGTTTACTATTCCTCTTTATTTACTATTACCGAGAGAGGAACACACACAGTTAATAGATTTATCACCTACAGATAGATTGTTATTCCTTAGCAATCTCTCATAAACCATAACCCAACCCAACCCAGCCCAGCCCAACCCAACCCAGCCCAGCCCAACCC
>NW_024731611.1:0-12967 GCF_018991925.1 Homarus americanus | reverse complement strand
GATCACCCTAACAGTCACTCAACTACAAGAACACAAGATGGTATCCTCCATCACTCAAACCTTTTTTTTGGCTAAGAGTTTTTCTTTCGTTGTAATACTTTGCTGCTTATTTATCTCTACTGACTACAAGCCGATTTGTATCCAGGAAAATATATGTTTCACCACCTTAAATAAAAGCAGGAGAAGATACTCATTACTGAGGATATCTTAAACGTTTATTTCTTGCATTGCTATATTCAATACACCACCTCCGCCGTCACGTAGTCGTCCTCCTTAAACAACAGCCCTACTTCACAACCTCCAGTTCCTGATCGTGTAATAAAACTCCACATACAACTGTTACACGTGAACATATTCCTCTTAGAAAATCTTCATACTGCACACAATATTAAAGTTTCACATTCTACTTGGACCTTAACCCGACTCGAGATAACAAAACTGCATATTTCAAATAGACTAGTATCTTAACACGCACTTCATTTCACTTCACAATTCACCACACGCTCTCACCTTACATGCACCCTATAGTTCTACTGCCCGGCTGACAAAAAACATCTTTATCTCTCTATCCCCCCCCCCCCATAAAAATAAAAAAATATTGCTTTGTTCTAACCAGCCATGACAAGCGCACATTTCCGAGTGAGTTTACAGGCGCACATTATCCTTCCAGCCTCCCCCTCCCCCTCTTTTACTGCTCTTCTCAACCCTCACTAATAACGCTCGTCTAAAAATGTCTCCACCGCATCTCTGTATTCTCTTTTGCAGCCGAAAAGTTACTAAAACTGTTATGTAAATTATGTATTCTTTTTCCTTTTATTTTTCTGTATTGTCTTGAATATTTCTCCCAACATTTCTTTTCTCTCACTAGTATTTGTCTTGTTCTTAAATCTTTATGCTGTCGACCCCTGCATGTAACCCTATTACAGTGTAAGAGTGAGTGATTGTGTGTGTGTGTGTGTGTGTGAGTGTGTAATAATAATAATAATAATAATAATAATAATAATAATAATAATAATAATAATAATAATAATAATAATAATAATAATAATAATAAACGGTTTATTAATAGAGTTGCAGCCGGCGGCTGAAAATATACAAACTTACATGTGATTTAGACAGAATAATATACATTCAATACATTTACAGGGCTGTACAGTACATAAATCAGGAGCTGTTTATTATTTTAACAATAAATATTAACAGATAAGGTCTTAAACATTTTATTTTTTACATTAAACTTTAGGTAAACATTATAAACATTATTCGATCTCAACACATATTTTTCCTCTATTTTTGTTGTTGAAGTGTTGTGTTTCTTTTTATATAGCTAAGGTCTTTCAAACACTCAATATTAGGTCATTTTTAACGCTAATTTTAACATTTCTTTTACAAATTAGGAAATATTATAATCTCTTTATTTTAATGTATTTTGGTGTTTTAACAACTGACATTAGAATCATTAATAACTAAGCAAATTCTTCCATATAAGATAATTGCCTAATATCTGAAAATACATCCCTAAACCCCTTGTGTACCGTGGTCTAACCCCTTGTGTACCGTGATCTAACCCCTTGTGTACCGTGATCTAACCCCTTGTGTACCGTGGTCTAACCCCCTGTGTACCCTGGTTTAATTCACGGTACGCAAGGTAATTAATAATAGTAAGATTAAAGGTAAAATATAGGTATTACAGATAAGTATAAAATAACTCCTAAAGTATTACAGGAACAGCAGTGGCCATCAAGATATCCGCTGGTCGAGACAGAAATTCGTAATTTCCTTTTTTGTTTTTATTTTGACTATTTTTATTTTTGCTGCTGCTGCTCTTATTAATATTATTATTATTATTATTATTATTATTATTATTATTATTATTATTATTATTATTATTATCATTATTATTACTATTATTATTATTATTATTATTATTATTATTATTATTATTATTATTATTACTACCTTTACAGTTACAGAAGGGGTAAAATGGATATAAAGTTTTTGCTGCCGTGTGACTTACTGTTTTGTTACTATTAATCTGATGCTGTTATCGTTATGGGTGTAAATATTATAATGTATTGCAGAGTTTTAACATTATAAGATCATTGAAACACCTTCACTACGGGACGTCGCTTTTGATATTTGATTTTTCATAATGCCAAGGGATTTTATTCAGCACAGAGTGTTTTGATGACTTGGTTGTGGGTGAGTGAGTGATGTTTGGTTGTTACTGTAGTTGTGTTGCGATGTTTGGAGGTGTTGTAGGGGAGTGTTGCTGTGTTGTAATTGCTCTTCACTACATGAATATTAATAAATAATGAATGATATTATGGTCCTTTGATGTGAGTGTGTGTGTGAATTAGAATTATGAAGTAGAACCTTTTTATAAGAGTGTGATTGTCGTTTGTCGTATATAAATTATAATGGTTGTTACATTGATACTACGAAAGGATTATTTTCTTAACACACACAGATTCCTTTAGTCTAAATGAGAAAGATAAGACTTAGCCATTTTTTTGTATATTTTTTTTTGTACACCTGAAAATATAACAAATTACTGAGAAACACAAAGTTCACAATAAAATCACATTAAAAACATATTGCTCATTTGATTAGGGACTAAAATCGTAAATCGAGATAAATGAAACGAATTGATGAATCACATTGAAAATTTTTGAAACTTAAAGGGCGAAGTGTTCTTATGGATGTTCACCTAACAAACACAATGCGAGTTACCTGTTCAGCGATAAACAAGCAAACACACACTCACACACACACACTCACACACACACCACAAACAAACTTTGCAAAATAGTTCAACATTTCGTGACTGTGGTCTTAAGGTCAGGGTCAGGTTAGAGGCTACAACCACTCACTACTAACATGACCAATTGACGGAGCCAACATTCACTCGAGAACCAGACGGGATAACTTAACCAATATTCATCACTTTTGTATTATAGAATTGATGTGTCTGTTCCTCATATACCGTCATCACATTCGAGCATTGGGATGTAATAAACACAAATGACCTAACCTAACCTGCCACTAAAACCAGATTTCTATTACATAACGCTAAGACAGTGGTTCTCAACCTTGTTTGCCCCATGCACCCCTTTCACCATATGTCAGAATGTCATTCCCCCCTCCTTTCCAAGATTGTCTGCCTCAATAAGAGCATTCCAAATAATATGCATATAATACTGAAAATCCTTTATTTTTTCCATATTAGTACATATACATTTACAATTTTACATGGATTATTTTTATAGTGGAGTTTTACAAATTAAATGCCAATTGAAAATGTTGATGGATTTTTAAAACTTGAATAAAAGTAAAATAGTTTTTTTTTATTTATAATGAATTACTTAACAGACCAAACTGAAGCATAATGCAATAAACAAAAAGTTCAATAGAATACCAGGATATTGTAAATTTGTAATTAATTTTATTCAGATGAAGATTACAGTCAATGAGAAACCTGTGATTGTTTTTTTCTTCGCCAATTCTGGGATACGCGGAGGAGTGCTTGAAAGGGCACAACGCAGGTCATTTTCTACCTCTAATCTACTACGTTGCTTCGTTTTAATTTGCAACAGAGTTGAAAAGCCTGACTCACAAAGATATGTCGACACAAACGGAAGCAATGCACGGATAGCTCTTTCTGCCACTTTTGGGTAGGAATCGCACATCAAGGGCCAAAATTCTGTGATTGATTTCTCATCGAACATATCTCTTACTCCCGAATCAGTTTCCCCCCCGCCCCTGAAAACCTGAATTCCCCCCCTGGGGGGAATTCCCCCCTGGTTGAGAACCCCTGGTGTAGATGATGATGGTGTAGATGATAATGGTGTAGATGATGATGGTGTAGATGATGATGGTGTAGATGATAATAGTGTAGGGGGCTTTTAAGAATATGAAGTGGTTATCTTGACCTTGTAATAAGACAAAAATAATTAAATTTTCTTGTTCAATGTTAATATCTGTTTTAACTTAATTTAACTTAACTTCACCTGAACTTATCCTAAATCTAATCCCACCTAACTTAATCCTAACCTAATGTGATCTAAGGTTAAGTTAGATCACCTATGGCCTAGAAAACAGTGCGTTAATGATCGAAATAAGGCAAACAGAGTATTGGGTTTTATATCTAGAAGTATAAGTAATAAGAGTGTGGAGGTCATATTGCACTAATCAGGAAGTACCTCGATTATACTGTTCAATTCTGGTGCACTTATTTATAGAATGGATATCAAATAACTGGAGTCAGTGTAGCGAAGAATAACGAAAATAATTCTGGGACTTAGAAACCTTCCATATCAAGATAGATTAAAGAAATTTAACTTGCATTCCCTACAAAGACCAAGAGTGCGGGGAGATATGATAGAAGTCTACTTCTGTAAGTTGATGTTGTTAAGGTTGTACATTGACAGTATTTGTTTGTTCCAGTATTAAGTGCGCTGCACTTGCTGGTGTTGAATGTCATTTACAGTGCATTTCCATCTTGCCCGGCCACAAAATACCTCATCTCGTTGACATATCCTTGGCCTGTACATTTTTGGGCTTCTTTTCTTATCGGTACTCTTCAACGAGCTCCCGAACGGACTGTACAAACAGGAAAAAGAAAATGATAAACAATACACAGCAGAAGACAAACAAAACTCTGTATAGAGTTTTGTTGTCTCTACTCATTCCTGGAAGTAAGAAGGGGCTACCCTCTGCACCCTCAGACTGTGAGGAGGGGCTAGCTACCGGCGGTGAGGAGGGGCTAGTTTCTTCACCCTCCGTCAGTGATGAGGGGCTACTCTCTGCACCCTCCGTCAGTGATGAGGGGCTACTCTCTGCACCCTCCGTCAGTGATGAGGGGCTACTCTCTGCACCCTCCGTCAGTGATGAGGGGCTACTCTCTGCACCCTCCGTCAGTGATGAGGGGCTACTCTGCACACCTCCTGGTCAGTGATGAGGGCTACTTGCACCTCCGTCAGTGATAGGGTTATCTCCGTCAGTGATGAGGGCTGTCTGCACCCTCCGTCAGTGATGAGGTTTCTGCACCCTCCGTCAGTGATGAGGGGCTACTCTGCACCCTCCGCTGTCAGTGATGAGGGGTTACTCTCTGCACCCTCCGTCGGTGATGAGGGGCTACTCTCTTCTGCACCCCTCCGTCAGTGATGAGGGGCTACTGCACCCTGTCAGTGATGAGGCCTCTGCACCTCCGTCAGTGATGAGGGCTACCTCTGCACCCCTTCCGTCAGTGATGAGGGCTACTCTCTGCACCCCTCCGTCAGTGAGGAGGGGCTACTCTCTTGCACCCTCCGTCGGTGATGAGGGGTTACTTCTCTGCACCCTCCGTCAGTGATGAGGGCTACTCTCTGCACCCCCTCCGTCAGTGATGAGGGCTACCTCTGCACCCCTCCGTCAGTGATGAGGGGCTACTCTCTGCACCCTCCGTCAGTGATGAGGGGCTACTCTCTGCACCCTCCGTCAGTGATGAGGGGCTACTCTCTGCACCCTCCGTCAGTGATGAGGGGCTACTCTCTGCACCCTCCGTCGGTGATGAGGGGCTACTCTCTGCACCCTCCGTCAGTGATGAGGGGCTACTCTCTGCACCCTCCGTCAGTGATGAGGGGCTACTCTCTGCACCCTCCGTCAGTGATGAGGGGCTACTCTCTGCACCCTCCGTCGGTGATGAGGGGCTACTCTCTGCACCCTCCGTCGGTGATGAGGGGCTACTCTCTGCACCTTCCGTCAGTGATGAGGGGCTACTCTCTGCACCCTCCGTCAGTGATGAGGGGCTACTCTCTGCACCCTCCAGCGGTGAGGAAGGTCTACCTTTCACCAGTGGGGGAAGGATACCTTGCTCACCCTGCGGACGTGATTATTTTTGACAACCCTCCTCTGGTAAATAGAGTGGGATCAACTTGCAGCCAAACATTTTAGCGATATCGTTCCTCTCTTCAAATGTTAGGTGATAGGACGTCCATATGTGGAGTTATCGAGCTACACCTTGCTCGAATTGGGGATTCCAACTACAGGAGTATCCCATCAAGTGTATTATGAAAACAACAGATATCAGACAAGGTCTCGTCATAACTCGCGCTCTACGATGATATAGTATTTTGGAACAACCTGCTAGTCTTATTGTAAAGGCTCCTATAGATATAGAGTCAGGTTGGAACTGTGAGAAAATGTTGAGTGTAGATGATGATAGTGTAGATCTACACTATTATCATCTACATTATCATCATCTACATGATCATCATCTACACTATTATCATCTACACTATCATCATCTACACGATCATCATCTACACTATTATCATCTACACTATTATCATCTACACGATCATCATCTACACTATTATCATCTACACGATCATCATCTACACTATTATCATCTACACTATCATCTACACTATCATCTTCTACACGATCATCATCTACACTATTATCATCTACACTATTATCATCTACACTATTATCATCTACACTATTATCATCTACACCATCATCATCTACACCATTATCATCTTCACCATCATCATCTACACCAGGGGTTCTCAACGGGGGAACTGATCGGAGCAAGAGATATGTTCACGAGAAATTCAAATCACATTTTGCCCTGATGTAAGCATTCTACCCAAAGTGGCAGAAAGAGTTATCCAGCATTGCTTCTGCTTGTGCCTATGACATATCTTTTGTGAGTCAGGCTTTTTCAACTCTTGTTGCAAATTAAAAATGAAGCAACGTAGTAGATTAATAGAGTAGAAATGACCTGTGTTGTGCCGTTTCAAGCACCGCTAGTATCCTAGAATTATGAAGAAAAAACAATCACAGGTTTTCGTATTGACTGTAATTCATCTGAATAAAATTAATTACAAATTTACAATATCCTGGGTATTCTATTGAACTTTTGTTTATTGCATTATGCTTCAGTTTGGTCTGTTAAGTAATTCACAATAATATAAATAAAAAAAACTATTTTAGCTTTTTATGTCCAAGTTTTAAAAACCATCAACATTTCTAAATGGCATTTAATTTAAAACCTTACTATAAAAATAATCCATGTAAAATTGTAAATTTATATGTACTAATATGGAAAAAATAAAGGATTTTCAGTATTATATGCATATTATTTGGAATGCACTTATTGAGGCAGACAATCTTGGAAAGGAGGGGGGAATGACATTCTGACATATGGTGAAAGGGGTGCATGGGGCAAACAAGGTTGAGAACCACTGTCTTAGCGTTATGTAATAGAAAATCTGGTTTTAGTGGCAGGTTAGGTTAGGTTAGGTTAGGTCATTTGTGTTTATTACATCCCAATGCTCGAATGTGATGACGGTATATGAGGAACAGACACATCAATTCTATAATACAAAAGTGATGAATATTGGTTAGGTTTTCCCGTCTGGTTCTCGAGTAAATGTTGGCTCCGTCAATTGGTCAGGTTAGTAGTGAGTGGTTGTAGCCTCTAACCTGACCCTGACCTTAAGACCACAGTCACGAAATGTTGAACTATTTTGCAAAGTTTGTTTGTGGTGTGTGTGTGAGTGTGTGTGTGTGAGTGTGTGTTTGCTTGTTTATCGCTGAACAGGTAACTCGCATTGTGTTTGTTAGGTGAACATCCATAAGAACACTTCGCCCTTTAAGTTTCAAAAATTTTCAATGTGATTCATCAATTTGTTTCATTTATCTCGATTTACGATTTTAGTCCAGTGATGGTTTGTGAATAATAGTTACGGAATCTCATGTATCAAGGTAATGATATCCCAATTGTCTAATAAAGTAATGAGTATTTGGAGGTGTTGAATGAGGTAATAAGCTCTTGAAGTGTTTGATGATTTAATAAGTTAATTGCGGTTCTGTTTAGCCTGAGTGAATTTAAGATGCATCTTCTCCACTCACTTGTCAATAAATATTGAATTAGTAAATCTCCGAGTATCACCACTCTGCTCCTTCTTAACATTGGTTCCCAGAAAATAATACTTACTCACGTGCCTAGACATCTACCACACTACCCAACAACTTTCCATGAGTTAGGTTATATAATGAAAAGTCTGGGTGGTGGCAGCTACCCTTTGTAAGTATAAAAAGAGTTGTACAAAGAATAACATGGTTCCCCAGACTAACCCATGTATAAGAATAGACATATAACAAAGTATACTTCAGAAAGGTAGGAACATTGAAACTGAGAATATATATATATATATGAAAGGAAATGAAAGAAAGAACATTGACTTGGAAAACATAAGCAGAGAAGCATACGAGTTACTTATATAAGAATATAAGGTATATAGAGATAAAGAGCATATAAGAATAGCTGGATGGTAAATTATTGAAAAGAGTAAACTCGGCCCAGGATTACCCTTTGTTACGTTCTACCACTGATGACTATTGACGTGTCCACGTGTTGACCCATGTATGGTAATTGGTGTAGGGGGAGGGATGCCACTTAGGAGTTTACTGTATATTTATTGTTTCTGGAGAGAGAGAGAGGAGGGAAAAGTCGAGAGGATGAATCAGAGAGAAGCAGAGGGAGAATGAAAGAGAGACAGGAGAAAGGAGAGAGAGAGAAAAGTGAAAGAAGGAAAAAGAAAGAGGGAAAAGAGGAAGAAGGAAAAATAGAGAGAGAGAGAGAGAGAGAGGATCACATAATTGAAAAGACAGAAGGACAGATAGACACCTCCCCCTCCAAGACCTGGCAAAAATAGGCGCACACTATATCAACAACTCCCAGGAGTGGGAGAAACGCCAGTTTGTGTCTTAGGCCATTTGACGCAACGTTAGTAAGGAGACGCCAGGGCTCTTCAGGGGCCGAATAGCGCAAAACACACACACACACACACAGAGAGAGAGAGAGAGAGAGAGAGAGAGAGAGAGAGAGAGACCCACCGTTAATAAAGGAACCTTGAGCATCACTCCTATACATTACTGACGAAGAAAAAGTAATAATAACTTTTAGAAAATTCAGAGACCCGCAGACCCACGAACACACAAGACCCGAGCCATTTATCACCACACACTGAAGGACCATGACATACCAACCTGGGGGGGTTTTGTGTCTGTCTGTCTATTTATCTATCTGTCTATTTGATATATTCATCTGTCTAAGTGTATGTCCATTTCATTATATATTTATTCGTGTAGTTATCTCTGTCTGTCTGCCTGTTTGGTCGTTTATCAAAATTATCAAACAGCAGGTGGAGTGGGGAGGGAGAGGGGGGGGGGGCGATGATTCGCAGTTTCGCCACCTAGTCCATTAAGTTAACCTAACATTAAACTAATGTAACCTAACATAACGCAAAGCTAACCTAACCAAACCAAACCAAACATTAACCTGCCCTATCTTTATAACACTTATCCTAACATTAACCGGATATCATAAAGTTAAGGAGCCATCCCTTGTTTCAACCTAACCAAACCTAACCTAATTAAAACCTAATCTAACCCAATTTAATCCAATTTAACCTAACGTAACCTAACCTAACTCAATCTAACTTAAACTAGCCTAACCCCCCGTTTAGAGTTAAGGTACTTAATCACCAAGCGAAATATGCGGGGATTCCTAGTCTTCAAGAGATCCCTAACACAACCTAACAACATCTCCTACTTAATTAATAAAACCTAACTTAACCTAAACTAACCTAACCCTCGGAAGGAGTTAGAAAGGGCTGCGTGCTATCTCCAGGACTGCATAATCACTGATCAAAAATTTATAATGAGAAAAGTTATAAGAAACGATGAAGGACTAAAAGTTAATGGTAAAGTAGTATCAAATGTTCGATATGCAGATGATACTGGTCTGAACTCGGAATAGTGAAGAGACGGTATTAAACTATGATGAATAAGACTAGTGGCCAAGACGGTGAATAATGTGGCCTAGGGTTAATGCTGTATATAAAGACGGGAATAATGGTTATTTTTAATGTCAAACCAAATCCTAAAAGATGATGACAGAGAACTTAACCCAGCTGTTATAACCTTTAACGATGGTTTAAGCTATAAATCTTTAAGGACATTGGTTTAAACAATAACATTCGAAGGACGATAATTAAAGCTAAAAATCCTCAAGAGGTTAGTTATTGCATCATCCTGAATGGTGGAAACTATTGTGTATTTTGTAAGTAAACATTATGTGTGATGGTCGACCTACGTGCCCCGCCAGCAGGGAAGACAGCAGTAATGTCCGACACAGTGGTAGGTAAGAAACATTGTCTTGGGTCGTAAGGTAAGGGCGACGACACCTGCCACAAGTCACACGCCCATCCGATATGAACCGGAGATGGAGGGGCTCACAATACGTGTAAGGAGCTAGAATGGATCTTGCTACGTGGTGGCCGCGACACGGGAAGGGAGTGGAGACCCAGCTGAACACATTTGGTGGAGGCGAGAGTAATGTGTGTGATCGGCTGGTGTCGTCGGTGCACCCAAGGCACAGTCAGGGGTCTACCATAAAACACACTGCCAGTACTGGTAATGAGCAGCGTCTGGCCTTCTCCTCACAGTCATAAAACTCCTTCGCCAGACGTACGGTCGCCTTTGACACACAAAAATGCAATCATTCATTAAAACGTAATTGGCTATAAACTTTTGAGTGTAAAATACCCATTAATTGTGAACTTAACAAATTGGTAAATCAGGTGTGTTTATGTAAGCTTGGGTCAGTGGTGTTAAATTTACTGCTGACTAATTATATTATTTTTAAACCAGTATTTATATGTTATTATTACAGTTAAAGTTAAGTCGTTATCATATTTAAAGGTCATCATCATTATCACCATTCATCATCATCATCATGTAAAGGTATTAATAAAAATGAAAAAATACGTAACGTATACCAGAAATCCAAAACGTTTGGATATATGAAGTAAAACATTTGCCGGATATATGAACTAAAACATTTGCCGGATATATGAACTAAAACATTTGCCGGATATATGAACTAAAACATTTGCCGGATATATGAACTAAAACATTTGCCGGATATATGAACTAAACCGTTTGCCGGAGATATGAACTAAACCGTTTGCCGGAGATATGAACTAAACCGTTTGCCGGAGATATGAACTAAAACATTTGCCGGATATATGAACTAAAACATTTACCGGCGATATGAAATAAAACATTTGCCGGATATATGGACTAAAACATTTGCCGGATATATGAACTAAAACATTTGCCGGATATATGAACTAAACCGTTTGCCGGAGATATATAAAAAACCCTAACTACAGAACCAGTTAAGTGACGTGCCGTGTTATGGACTCTTCCGGAACTGTGATTACAATAATTATTCTCACACGACGCAGTGACGTCACGCGGACAATGGCGGAGAACAGCTGACGTCGACTGTTATTACTGTATAACTGTATACGTGTAATACCATTGAGAAGAGAAGAGAGAAATCATTAACAACAGGTACCAAACAAAACTCACTAGACCATTACATGTTCCCGCCGCCTCTACAGTAGATCAACATAGGTAATTATCCATTCATATAAACATTGGTGGCCGCTCCTTCACCCGGACTTATACGGCAATTCATTTGATTTATTTCCCAGTCTGACCAGTGGCTGTCCAGTAGTCTCTTAAAGTATAAACATGCTCAGGATTCAAAGTGTACCTGTATCTGTCCTGTAAAGTGTACCTGTATATGTCCTGTTAAGTGTACTTGTATCTGTCCTGTTAAATGTACTTGCATTTGTCCTGTTAAGTGTACTTGTATCTGTCCTGTTAAGTGTACTTGTATCTGTCTTGTTAAGTGTACCTGTATCTGCCATGTTAAGTGTACTTGTATCTGTCTTGTTAAGTGTACCTGTATCTGCCATGTTAAGTGTACTTGTATCTGTCCTGTTAAGTGTACTTGTATCTGTCTTGTTAAGTGTACCTGTATCTGCCATGTTAAGTGTACCTGTATCTGCCATGTTAAGTGTACCTATATCTGTCTTGTTAAGTGTACCTGTATCTGCCATGTTAAGTGTACTTGTATCTGTCTTGTTAAGTGTACCTGTATCTGTCTTGTTAAGTGTACCTGTATCTGCCATGTTAAGTGTACTTGTATCTGTCTTGTTAAGTGTACCTGTATCTGCCATGTTAAGTGTACTTGTATCTGTCTTGTTAAGTGTACCTGTATCTGCCATGTTAAGTGTACTTGTATCTGCCATGTTAAGTGTACCTGTATCTGTCTTGTTAAGTGTACCTGTATCTGCCATGTTAAGTGTACTTGTATCTGTCTTGTTAAGTGTACCTGTATCTGCCATGTTAAGTGTACCTGTATCTGTCTTGTTAAGTGTACCTGTATCTGCCATGTTAAGTGTACCTGTATCTGTCTGGTTAAGTGTACCTGTATCTGCCATGTTAAGTGTACTTGTATCTGTTCGAGGAGTGTACCAGATCTAGTTATGTTAAGTGTACCTGTATCTGCCATGTTAAGTGTACTTGTATCTGTCTTGTTAAGTGAACCTGTATCTGCCATGTTAAGTGTACCTGTATATGCCATGTTAAGTGTACTTGTATCTGTCTTGTTAAGTGTACCTGTATCTGTCTTGTTAAGTGTACCTGTATATGCCATGTTAAGTGTACTTGTATCTGTCTTGTTAAGTGTACCTGTATCTGCCATGTTAAGTGTACTTGTATCTGTCCTGTTAAGTGTACCTGTATCTGCCATGTTAAGTGTACCTGTATCTGTCTTGTTAAGTGTACCTGTATCTGTCCTGTTAAGTGTACTTGTATCTGCCATGTTAAGTGTACCTGTATCTGTCTGGTTAAGTGTACCTGTATCTGCCATGTTAAGTGTACTTGTATCTGTCTTGTTAAGTGAACCTGTATCTGCCATGTTAAGTGTACCTGTATATGCCATGTTAAGTGTACTTGTATCTGTCTTGTTAAGTGTACCTGTATCTGTCTTGTTAAGTGTACCTGTATATGCCATGTTAAGTGTACTTGTATCTGTCTTGTTAAGTGTACCTGT
>NW_024731610.1:0-6987 GCF_018991925.1 Homarus americanus | reverse complement strand
AGACGTCAGCAAGGTGTAAGACGTCAGCAAGGTGTAAGACGTCAGCAAGGTGTAAGACGTCAGTAAGGTGTAAGACGTCAGTAAGGTGTAAGACGTCAGTAAGGTGTAAGACGTCAGCAAGGTGTTAGACGTCAGTAAGGTGTAAGACGTCAGTAAGGTGTAAGACGTCAGCAAGGTGTAAGACGTCAGCAAGGTGTTAGACGTCAGTAAGGTGTAAGACGTCAGTAAGGTGTAAGACGTCAGTAAGGTGTAAGACGTCAGTAAGGTGTAAGACGTCAGCAAGGTGTTAGACGTCAGTAAGGTGTTAGACGTCAGTAAGGTGTAAGACGTCAGCAAGGTGTAAGACGTCAGTAAGGTGTTAGACGTCAGTAAGGTGTAAGACGTCAGCAAGGTGTTAGACGTCAGTAAGGTGTAAGACGTCAGCAAGGTGTAAGACGTCAGCAAGGTGTTAGACGTCAGTAAGGTGTAAGACGTCAGCAAGGTGTAAGACGTCAGCAAGTAAGACGTCAGTAAGGTGTAAGACGTCAGTAAGGTGTTAGACGTCAGTAAGGTGTAAGACGTCAGCAGTAAGGTGTAAGACGTCAGTAAGGTGTAAGACGTCAGTAAGGTGTAAGACGTCAGTAAGGTGTAAGACGTCAGTAAGGTGTAAGACGTCAGTAAGGTGTAAGACGTCAGTAAGGTGTAAGACGTCAGTAAGGTGTAAGACGTCAGTAAGGTGTAAGACGTCAGTAAGGTGTAAGACGTCAGCAGTAAGGTGTAAGACGTCAGTAAGGTGTAAGACGTCAGCAAGGTGTAAGACGTCAGTAAGGTGTAAGACGTCAGTAAGGTGTAAGACGTCAGTAAGGTGTAAGACGTCAGCAAGGTGTAAGACGTCAGCAAGGTGTAAGACGTCAGCAAGGTGTAAGACGTCAGCAAGGTGAGCTCAACTACCTTAATTAACTCCTCAATAACAACCAAATGAAGCCAATGAGGGCAAAAAGGACACATGTACTTATCTAACCCTGTAATAGTGGAAGAGTAAGTTAATATTATCAAGAATGTATCACCTTTACCTTATCTACCTGTGTTAATTAATACCATATTCACCTGTGTTAATTAATACCTGCTACAACACACACACAGGTCTACGATAATAATATATAAATTTCTCTCACGGAATCATTGTTTACCTCGCTATGATGACGTCACTTTTTTGTGTTTACTAAGAATTTTCCTTTTTGTCCTTAATCACGTCAGGACCTATTAGATTCTGTCAGATCATTCAGCCAATCACAGAAGAGATGGCGGACCACACAGCAACAACTTGAACCTTTCATTAAGTGTTGTAATCGTCTTGTTGTGACCCCTAACAACCTTAGTGTACTTAACAACATATAACCAGCCACTGTAATAGTCCTACAACACAAGTAACTTCTCATACAGGTCTCATAGTCACTACTTAATACTGTCGTTCATTATCGTCACACAGGTAAGTGGAACAAGTTTTGATATTAATTCCTGTAAAATATTTATCTTTACGCCATAGAAATAATCACTTTTAACAAATGTATTTCCTCTGTGTCGGTCTTGCTTGCTTGCTAAATCGCGTGACTGTGTTTACTGGGTCATATGAGGTCAACTTGTACTACTGACCACAAGGTAACAAGTCTCTGATCACACATAACCAACAGGGTGTAATATGATCAATAATAATAATGATGTGTAATAAACAGACAGTAGGGAGCCATGACTGTTGAACTAAAGAAATGTCGATTTTTTTTGTTTTCTGAATATTTATCAATTTTAATTAGTGATAAGGGTTAATTAATGCTGTAATGATAACCAACAATTACAGGCTTAATCACTGGCCATGGGTGATGAGTGCCATGAGTGCCGCCGCCCTCCTCCGTGTTGTGGCACTGTGGGCGGCCGGCCATGTCGTGACCCGGGACGTCAACAAGATGGCGGCGCCTGACCTCCTGTATCCCCAAATGGTCCTAAATAAGAATAATAAGATAATAGGAAGAGTAACTCTCTCGGGGTATTGGTGCTATCTCTCTCCATTATGTCCTGGGTTCGAGTCCTGCATCTATATAGCCGTGAGAAGGGTGTTATCCAGCGTGACCCTACCAAACACCTCAGATTCCCTCCTGCACTAAACACTACACGATAAAATTAATAACAAAGTAAGTAAGAACAGACCAGCCGCCCGAACTAACAAGGTGGTAGTTGGTGAGAAAAAAATATTGAAGGTGGAAAGACGAACGTACGGACCAGGTGAGTAAATTAAGTCAATACTGTACACAAACTCTCGGCCCTACGTCAGGTATAAGTCTTGGCCCACGTCCACCATCTTAATTCATAGGTGTCAGACGGGCTCCACCAGCTGTCTCATAACTACAGGTAAGATACAGTAATTAACTTGTGACCCCGAGACTGATAGTACAGAGACGAGGCCGAAGGAGTACTGTATCAACACACACAGACACAGCTCAACTCATGTTCAACAACCAACCTGGTAACCACAAACGCGGCCCCACCAAGTTCAAGATAGGTAACAACACTATTGACTATGTTTCTTCTTTTAAATATCTTGGTGCCTCCGTCCCTTCTACCCTACCTGCCATACAACAGCTAACCCGCCAATGTACTGACAGACTGAGAGGGGTGTGTGAGGCGTGGGGAGAGGGGTGTGTGAGGCGTGAGGAGAGGGGTGTGTGAGGCGTGGGGAGAGGGATGTGTGAGGCGTGGGGAGAGGGGTGTGGAGGCGTGGGGAGAGGTGGAGGCGGGGAGAGGGTGTGGGAGGGTGGAGGCGTGGGGAGAGGGGTGTGAGGTGGGGAGGGTGTGGAGGCGGGGGAGAGGTGTGGGAGGCGTGGGACAGAGGTGTGTGAGGCGTGGGGACAGAGGTGTGAGGCGGGAGAGGGTGGGAGGTGGGGAGAGGGGTGGTGGAGGCGGGGAGAGGGGTGGAGGCGTGGAGGAGAGGGTGTGTGAGGCGTGGGGAGAGGGTGTGTGAGGGGTGGGGAGATGGTGTCTGAGGGGTGAGGAGATGGTGTGTGAGGCGTGGGGAGAGGGTGTGTGAGGCGTGGGGAGAGGGGTGGGTGAGGCGTGGGGAGAAAGGTGTGTGAGGCGTGGGGAGAGGGGTGTGTGGGAGGTGTGGGGAGAGGGGTGGGGAGGCGTGGGGAGAGGGGTGGGGTGGAGAGGTGTGGGAGAGGGGTGTGTGGAGGGGCGGGGGAGAGGGGGTGTGTGTGGGAGGCGTAGGGGAGAGGGGTGTGGGAGGTGTGGGGAGAGGGGGAGGTGTGGGGGGAGAGGGGTGTGTGGGAGGCGTGGGGGAGGGGGGGTGAGGGTGGGGAGAGGGGTTTGGGAGGTGTGGGAGAGTTATTGTGTGAGGCGTGGGGAGAGGGGTGGAGGCGGGGAGAGGGGTAAGCTTGAGGTGGGGGAGAGGGGGTGGAGGCGGGAGAGGGGGTGTGTGAGGCGGGGAGGGGTGGGAGGCGGGGAGAGGGGTGTGTGGAGGTGGGGGAGAGGGGTGTGTGAGGCGGAGGAGAGGGGCAGGAGGCGGGGAGAGGGGTTTTAGAGGCGGGGGAGAGGGGTGTGAGTTTAATGGAGATGTTGTTTACTTTAAGTCGTCTTGCAGCAGGTGTAGAACGAGATACGAAGACATAGAATAGGGAGATAGAGGTCAAGTATACGGAGACGAGAGTAGAAAGATAAAAAAGAATAATCAGTGAAAGGAATAGAAAAATGGCCAACAGACAGACCGACAGATAGGCAGGCAGAGGAGCAATCAGACAGATAGTTAAACAAAGAGAGAACACCAGATAGACAGACAGATGGACAAACAGATAGGGAGAGGCGATTAGACAGATAGATAAATAGAAGTGATTAGACAGGCAGACAGATAGAGAAAGAAAAGCATTCATACTGAGAGAGAGAGAGAGAGAGAGAGTAGAACGGACGAAGGACAGAGACAGCAAGGGTAGAAGTCGGACAATAAGAGAGAGAAAGAAAAAACCCATTAAGATAAATAAACAAAGATAGCAAAAGCAGTGTGAACCAAAGACAAACAGACAGAAGGCAAAGAAAAAAGTGTAACACATAAGCCTCTAATGTAATGAGGGCCACCACACATAAACACCGACCCTGCTAGCGGCCATGCACTCACACGTCACCCCGGAGAGACTTGCTCGAGAAAATGCTTTTAGCTCAATGTACAAGTCAATAAAGCCAAGCTAATGAACAAATTACACACTAAAAAAGACCAGAGAAAGATGCAGAGTGACAGGACTTACTGGCGAATGCGTAACCGGACAAACAAGGAAACTAGATAATCGAAATTAAGATGCAAAGGAGGGGAGCAATTGTATCAAAGAACTGTATATATTGAGACAGGTAGGTAAAGCAAATATATGCCCTTGATAATATGTATAACAAATAAACATCTTTCGTTATATCGGTTCAAGTGGATACGTGGTAAACTCAGATCTTAAAATACTATAAATGGATTACACACACACACACACACAAACAAATAGTAAGCACAAGAGAGGGGAAGAATATTTATGAAGGAGGTGATTCAGACAGACAGACAGACAGACAGACAGACAGAGGTAAAAGAAGGACCGACTGGTTTGAAAGTTCTCTCACGTCGTGCTCCGGACCGTCAGCTCGCCCCGTTTCTACTCTCCGTGTGGGTGTACAGCCACAACTCCAATTAAACGGACGACTTGCATTTAAAGTAGGTTATATATATATATATATATATATATATAGCGGTCGCCTCCTCATGCTAATTCATCCATCTAGATCACCCCGGGTGCCGTGGCAGGGTGCCAGGGAGGACTTTGGCAGGGTGAGACGGGGAGAGGGACAAGGGGGAGAGATGGGGAGGTTTGCTGGAGGTATCAGGGTGGTCGTTGACAGGAGGCCAGTGGGTAGGTGACAAGGCAGAATGAACTAGTGGGCCTCTTGAGGGCCAACGACAAGTTATAAAAGGGCCAGTGACAAGACTCAAGTTGAACTGGGGCCGGATACTCAAAACACCTCATAAGTTACGTTTTTCAGCATGTTACAGTACCATATATTGTGGAAGCCTTACAGTACCATAAATTTAGCATACTCAAAATTTAATTATGGTTCCGTAAGACTACCATAAGTTCTCGTAACTCTAGTGTTTACCCTGTAAATTAAGTTCTCTTGTCGGACGGTAGATGTCAGTGCAGACGCTAGTTGGCCAATCAACGCTCAGTTAACAAAATCATCAACCAATCACAAGAGAAGGAGAAATCAGCTGAGAGCGACGCACGTAATATTATTGTGTAAACATGGAAGGACCACCAGCCAAGAAGAGACGACCTAATTTCAGTGAGGCTGAAGTATACGCTTTTGTGACTGAGGTGGCCAAAAGACAAGAAATGATTTTAGGGAAGTTGGACTCAAGTAGTTGTACACTTCAACTCAAAAACCAGCCTGGGGTGAAGTGTTAAATGCGGTGAATGCTGTTGGTAGAGTCACCCGCAATGTTACTGAAATTCGGTGGAAGTTTTCTGCTGATCTTCGTGTTAGCGTTAAGAAAAAAGCAGCACAAGATAAGAAATATGCTGGTGGAACAGGTAAGTCTTAATATTGTTAGCGTGGTTATTGATTGACAATATGAAACAAACTTAACTATGGTTTTTCTGAGGCTTGGTACGATTTTCGTGTTTGTAAACTCAAGGAAGTAAGTAGTGTGGTGGCTCTCCATCGTGAATGAATACACATATTTTCCTTATATGAGCGCATTCATTAAAAGAAACATCGTTCTTCGAAGTTTTCCGTGTGAGTAAATAGTAAAAACTTTACCGTTCAACCTAAATTTTTTTTTTTTTTACGTGGATTAACCAACCCAGGCACAGTCACTGACCCACGTCGGGGCCTGTAATAATAATTCTTTAGTACTATTAATAAAAATACCTCTTTATTAATAATAATATTAATAATAAATAACCATAAATACCGAAATGAAAACACAAAAAGTGAGAATCAATATACAGTATGTATGTTGTGTTGTTGATATTACGAGAAACAATTGCGACCCTGCACTTGTGTGTAAATGACACATTTAGTCAGATCAGCAACCTTGGACTTGCTCCTAATTTTCGTGATGCCAAATGGCAGCAGGGTCTACCATTAGACAACACATTATGCTTCCAATATCTTCCCACCCGGTAGTCAGGGAAGTCTGTACAACTGTTAATAATTTCCCCACAACTTTTGGATTTTCTTATTATATCTATCATATAGATTACACAATTTTAAGACACACTTGTCATTGTGTCGCAACTGACGTGGAACAGAGATAGTTAATATGAGTTTGTGTGGCAGGGCGGCGGAGGCCTCCCGTTGGTAAAGGAAGCTAGGTTAGGTAGGTTCGGTTACTGTTATAAACTACATATTAATAATTACGTTATTTCCGACGGTAATGAAGGTCATAATGTATAAGTTGCCATAGAATTCCTTTTTTTATGTCGTTAATTTTCATTCATCAATAGATTTATATTCATATTTGGTATACATTAATATGTAAATTTTATTTTGTTAGGCTTATAGGCAAGGATGTTCTATCTTATGAGTTTACAACTAATACAGGTTGAAAATTTCTGGCTGCGACTATTTTTTTTGACTTATTTTACCATTTATTGTTTGTTACCTTAAATCTAATTAACTTTTGACATAGATAAAGGAGAATTTTTGTGGCTACAGCTACAATGATAGGTTAGGTTATAATGTTTGGAACTATTTCAGTAGATTCCTTTGTAACTATGATTTCTGCCAAATATAACATAGTTAGCGTATAGTGTATGTAACCACAGCTCACAGTAAGACAGTTATTATTTATATTTTCTCTTCAAGGTGGCGGTCCCCAAATTGAAATTACATACACTGCAATTGAAGATGCAATTCTTCAACTATTAGATCCAGCCTCTATACATGGGATTCCAGGGGATGTTGAAAGTGAAGAACCTATTAATGGTA
>NW_024731609.1:0-7203 GCF_018991925.1 Homarus americanus | reverse complement strand
GGCACTGAAGGAGGGACCGGCCCTCAAACCCCGGGTCATGGCACTGAAGGAGTGACGGGCCCTCACACCCCGGGTCATGGCACTGAAGGTATGCCCGGCCCTCACACCCGTGGTCATAGAGCTAAACGAGTGCCTGGCCCACACCCCCCGGGTCATATCATTGAAGGGGTGCCTGTCCCTCACACCCAGGGTCATATCACTGAAAAAATGCCCGGCCCTCACACCCCGGGTCATAACTCCGAAGGCGTGCCCGGCCCTCATACACCGGGTCATGACACTGAAAAGGTGCCCGTCTCTCACACCCCGTATCATGTGAAGGGGTGCCCGGCCATCACACTCTGGTTCATAGCTCTGTAGGGGTGCCCCGCCCTCAGACCCCGTTTCATGGCACTAAAGGGGTGCAGCCTCACATCGGCTCCTTGGCTGAGGTTGCCAGCCCCAACGCCCCGGGTCATGTCACTGAAGGGGTGCCCGGCCCTCACACCCCTATTCATGGCACTGAAGGGGTGCACGGCCCTCACACCCCGGTTCACAGCACTGTAGGGGTGCGCGGCCTTCACACCCCGTTTTATCGCACTGAAAGGGTGCCCGGCCCTCACACCCCGTTTCATGACACTGAAAGGGTGCCCGGCCCTCACACCCCGGGTCATGGCTCTGAAAGGGTGAACGGCCCTCACACCCCGGGTCATGGACCTAAAGGGGTGCCCGGCCCTCACACCACGGATCATGGGGTTGACGCGGTTCCCGGCCCTCACACCCCGGGTCATGGTGATGGAGGGGTGCCCGGCCCTCACACCCCGAGTCATGTCACTAAAGGGGTGCCCGGCCCTCACACCCCGGGTCACGGCACTGAAAGGGTGCCTGGCCCTCACACCCCGGGTCATGGTGCTGAAGGGGTGCCCGGCTTTCACACCCCGATTCATGGCACTGAAAGGGTCCCCGGCCCTCACACCCCGAGTCATGGCACTTAAAGGGTGCACGGCCCTCACACCCCGGGTCATGGACTAAAAAGGTGCCCGGCCCTCATACCACGGATCATGGGGTTAAAGCGGTTCCCGGCTCTTACACCCCGGGTCATGGTGCTAGAGGGGTGCCCGGCCCTCACACCCCGGTTCATGTCACTGAAGGGGTGCCCGGCCCAAACACCAAGGGTTATGGCACTGAAGGGGTGCCCGGCTTTCACACCCCGATTCCTGGCACTGAAGGGGTGCCCGGCCCTCACACCTCGGGTCATGGTGCCTGAGGGGTGCCCGGCCCTCACACCCCGGGTCATGGGGTTGAAGTGGTTCCCTGCCATCACACCCAGGGTCATGGTGCTGATTGGGTTTCCGACCCTCACACCCAGATTCTTGGCACTAAAATCGAGCCCGGCCCTAACACTCTGGGTAATGGTGCTGAAGGGATGCCCGGCCCTCACACCCGGATTCATTTCACTGAAGTGGTGCCGGACCCTCACACCCGGGGTCCTGTGAAGGGGTGCCCGGCCCTCACACCCCAGTTCGCAGCACTGTAGAGGTGCCCGGACCTCACACCCAGTTTCATGGCACTGAAAGGGTGCCGGGCCCTCACACCCCGATTCATGACACTGAAGGGGTGCCCGGCCCTCACACCCCGGGTCATGGCACTGAAGGGGTGCAGGCCCTCACACCCCAGGTCATGGACCTAAAGGGGTGCCCAGCCCTCACACCACGGGTCATGGGGTTGAAACGGTTCCCGGCCCTCAAACCCCGGGTCATGGTGGTGGAGGGGTGCCTGGCCCTCACACCCCGGGTCATGGCAACGCAGGGGTGCCTGGCCCCTCACACCGGGTCATGGGAAAAGGAAGGGATGCTCGCTTTCTACACCTCATTCATGTCACTAAAGGGGTGCCCGGCCCTCACACCCCGGGTCATGTCATTGAAGGTGTGCCCGAACCTCACACTCCGGGTCATTGTGCTGGAGGTGTGCCCGAACCTCACACCCCGGGTTATGGTGCTGTTGGGGTGCCCGGCCCTCACACCCCGGTTCTTGGCACTGAAATCGAGCCCGGACCTAACACCCTGGATCATGGTGCTGAAGGGGTACCCGGCCCTCACACCCCGGGTCATGGCACTGAAGGTGTGCCCGAACCTCACACACCCGGGTTATGGTGCTGGAGGTGCCCGGTTCAAACCCCGGGCTGGTCATGTCATTGAAGGGTGCCTGGCCTCACACCCCGGTCATGGCACTAAAGTGGTTCCCGGCCCTCGCACCCCAGGTCATGGTGCTGAGGGGTGCCTGGCCTCACACCCCGGGTCATGTCATTGAAGGTGCCCGGCCCTCACACCCCTGGGTCATGACACTGAAGGTTCCCGGCCCTCACACCCCGGGTCATGGTGCTGAGGGGTGCCCGGGGCCTCACACCCCGGGTCATGTTACCGGAAAGGGTGCCTGGCCTCATCCTGGGTCATGGTACTGGAGGTGCCCGGCTCTTCACACCCCGGGTCATGTCACTGAAAGGGTGCCCGGCCCTCATCCCGGGTTATGTCAATGAAGGGGTGCCCAGCTCTCACACCCCCGGTGATTTCACTGAAGGGTTGCCTGGCCCTCACACCCAGGGTCATGGTACTGAAGGGGTGCCCCGCCCTCTCACCCCGGGTCATGGTGCTAATGGGGTGCCTGGCCCTTACACCCCGGGTCATGTGAAGAGGTGCCCGGCCCTCACACCCCGGTTCATAACACTGTAGGGGTGCCCTGCCCCCACACCCCGGCTCATGTCACTTATGGGGTGCCCGGCGCTCAGACTCCGGGTCATGGTGCTGGAGGGGTGCCCGGCCCTGACACCCCGGGTCAAGTGAAGGGGTGCCCGGACCACACACCCTTTTTCAAAGCACTGTATGGGTGCCTGGCACTCACACCCCGGGTCATGGCACTGAAGGGGTGCCCTGCCCTCACACCTCGGGTCATGGTGCCTGAGGGGTGCCCGGCCCTCACACCCCGGGTCATGGGGTTGAAGCGGTTCCCGGCCATCCCACCCCGGGTCATGGTGCTGATGGGGTGCCCGGCCCTCACACCCCGATTCTTGGCATGGAAATCGAGCCCGGCCCTAACACTCTGGGTAATGGTGCTGAAGGGGTGCCCGGCCCTCACACCCCGATTCATTTCACTGAAGTGGTGCCGGACCCTCACACCCCGGGTCATGTGAAGGGGTGCCCGGCCCTCACACCCCAGTTCGCAGCACTGTAGGGGTGCCCCGACCTCACACCCCGTTTCATGGCACTGAAAGGGTGCCGGGCCCTCACACCCCGATTCATAACACTGAAGGGGTGCCCGGCCCTCACACCCCGGGTCATGGCACTGATGGGGTGCACGGCCCTCACACCCCAGGTCATGGACTTAAAGGGGTGCCCAGCCCTCACACCACGGGTCATGGGGTTGAAACGGTTCCCGACCCTCACACCCCGGGTCATGGTGGTGGAGGGGTGCCCGTCCCTCACACCCAGGGTCATGGCACTGCAGGGGTGCCTGGCCCTCACACCCCGGGTCATGGTGCTGAAGGGATGCTCGGCTTTCACACCCCGATTCATGGCACTGAAAAGGTCCCCGACCCTCAAACCCCGGGTCATGTCATTGAAGGTGTGCCCGAACCTCACACCCTGGGTCATGTCATTGAAGGTGTGCCCGAACCTCACACCCCGGGTTATGGTGCTGATGGGGTGCCCGGCCCTCACACCCCGGTTCTTGGCACTGAAATCGAGCCCGGCCCTAACACCCTGGATCATGGTGCTGAAGGGGTTCCCGGCCCTCACACCCCGGGTCATGGCACTGAAGGTGTGCCCGAACCTCACACCCCGTTTCATGGTGCTGGAGGTGTGCCCGAACCTCACACCCCGGGTCATGTCACTGAAAGGGTGTCCGGCCCTCAAACCCCAGGTCATGTCATTGAAGGGGTGCCCGGCCCTCACACCCCGGGTCATGGCACTGAAGGGGTGCCCGGCCCTCACACCCCGGGTCATGGTGCTGGAGGGGTGCCCGGCCCTCACACCTTGGGTCATGTCACTGAAAGGGTACCCGGCCCTCACACCCAGGTTCATGTCACTGAAGGGGTGCCCAGCTCTCACACTCCGGGTCATGGTGCTGAAGGGGTGCCCGGCCCTTACACCCCGGGTCATGTGAAAGGGTGCCCGGCCCTCACACCCCGGTTCATAACACTGTAGGGGTGCCCTGCCCCCACACCCCGTTTCATGTCACTGAAGGGGTGCCCGGCCCTAAAACCCCGGTTCATGTCACTTATGGGGTGTGCGGCCCTCACACTCTGGGTCATGGTGCTGGAGGGGTGCCCAGCCCTGACACCCTAGGTCTTGTGAAAGGGTGCCCCTCCCTCACACCCATGTTCAAAGCAATGTTTGGGCGCCCGGCACTCACACCCCATTTCATGGCACTTAAGGGTGCCCGGCCCTCACACCCCGGGTCATGGCATTGATGAAGTGCCCGGCCATCACACCCCTGGCCATTGCACTGAAGCTTTGCCCGGCCCTCACACCCCTGGTCATGGCACTGAAGGGGTGCCTGGCCCTCACACCCCGGTTCATGTGGCTGCAGGGGTGCCCGGCCCTCACACCCCGGGCCATGGTGCTGGAGGGGTGTCAGGCCCTGACACATCCGGGTCATGACACTGAAGGGGTGCCAGGCCCTCACACCCCAGGCCATGGTGCTGGAGCGGTGCCCGGCCCTCACACCCCTGGTCATGTCACTGAAAGGGTGCCCGGCCCTCACACCCCAGGCCATGGTGCTGGAGGGGTGCCCGGACATCACACCCCGAATCATGGCACTGAACGGGTGCCCGGTCCTCACACCCTTGGTCATGTCACTGAAGGGGTGCCTAGCCCTCACAACCCGGGTCATGGCACTGAAGGGGAGCCCGGCCCTCTCACCCCGGGTCATGGTGCTGAAGGGGTGCCCGGCCCACACACCCGGGGTCATGTCACTAAAGCGGTGCCCGGCCCTCACACCCCGGGTCATGTCACTGAAGTGGTGACCAGCCCTCACACCCCGGGTGATGGCACTAATGAGGTGCCCGGCCCTCACACCCCTGGCCATGGCACTGAAGGTTTGCCCGGCCCTCAAACCCCTGGTCATGTACCTATAGTGGTGCCCGGCCCTCACACCTCGGGTCATAGCACTAAAGGGGTGCCCGGCCCTCATACCCCGGGTCATGGTGCTGGAGGGGTGCCCGGCCTTCACACCCCGGGTCATGTCACTGAAAGGGTGCCCGGCCGTCACACCCCGGGTCATGGTGCTGGAGGGGTGCCCGGCCCTTACACCCCGGGTCATGTCACTGAAAGGGTGCTCGGCCCTCACACCCCGGGTCATGTCACTGAAGGGGTGTGCGGCCCTCACACCCCGGGTCATGGAAACTGAAGGGGTGCCTGGCCCTCACACCCCGGGCCATGGTGCTGGTTTGATGCCCGGCCCTCACACCCCGGGTCATATCATTGAAGGGGTGCCCGGCCCTCACACCCCGGGTCATGTTACTGAAAGGGTGCCCGGCCCTCACACCGGGTCATGGCACTGAAGAGTTGCCTGGCCATCACACCCCGGGTCATGGTGCTGGAGGGGTGCCCGGCCTTCACACCCCAGGTCATGTCACTAAAGGGGTGCCCGGCCCTCACACCTCGGGTCATGTCACAGAAGGGGTGCCCGGCCCTCACACCCCGATTCGTGACACTGAAGGGGTGCCCGGCCCTCACACCCCGGGTCATGGCACTGAAGGGTGATCGGCACTCACACCCTGGTCATGGTGCTCAAGGTGCCTGGCCTCACACTCCCCGTGTCATGTCACTGAATGGGTGCCTGGCTCTCATACCCCGGATCATGCTCACTGAAGTGGTGCCCAGCCCTCACACCCCTGAAGGTCATGTCACTAAAGCGGTGCCCAGCCTCACACCCCTGGATCATGGCATTGATGAGGTGCCCGGCCTCACACCCTGGCCATGGCAGTGAAGCTTGCCTGGCCCTCAAACCCTGGTCATGTTCCAGTGGTACCCGGCCCTCATACTCCGGGTCATGGTGCTGGAGGGGTGCCCGGCCTTCACAACCCGGGTCATGGTGCTGGAGGGGTGCCCGGTCCTCACACCCCGGGTCATGTCACTGAAAGGGTGCCCGGCCCTCACACCCCGGGTCTTGTCACTGAAGGGATGCCCGGCCCTCACCCCGGGTCATGGCACTGAAGAGGTGCCTGGCCCTCACACCCCAGGTCATGGTGCTGGAGGGGTGCACGGCCTTCACACCCCAGGTCATGTCACTAAAGGGGTGCCCGGCCCTCACACCCCGGGTCATGTCACTGAAGGGGAGCACGGCCATGACACCCCGGGTCATGGACCTAAAGGGGTGCCCGGCCCTCACACCCCGGGTCATGGGGTTGAAGCGGTTCCCGGCCCTCACACCCCGGGTCATGGTGCTGATGGGGTGCCCGGCCCTCACACCCTGATTCTTGGCACTGAAATGGAGCCCGGCCCTAACACCCTGGAACATGGTGCTGAAGGGATGCCGAGCCCTAACACCCCGATTCATTTTACTGAAGGGGTGCCCGACCCTCACACCCCAGGTCATGTGAAGGGGTACCCGGCCCTCACACCCCGGTTCGCAGCACTGTAGGGGTGCCCGGCCTTCAAACCCCGGGTCATGGCTTGAAGGGTTGCCCGGCCATCACCCCGGGTTATGTCACTAAAGGGGTGCACGACCCTCACACCCCGGGTCATGTCACTGAAGGGGTGCACGGCCATGACATCCCGGGTCATGGTGCTGAAGGGGTTCCCGGCCCTCACACCCCGGGTCATGTCACTGAAAGGGTGCCCGGCTCTCACACCCCGGTCATGTCACTGAAGGGGTTCCCAGCTCTCACACTCTGGGTCATGGCACTGAAGGGGTGCGCCTGGCCTCACACTCCGGGTCATGGCACTGAAGGGGTGCCCGGCCCTCACATCCCGGGTCATGGCACTGAAGGGGTGATCGGCACTCACACCCCGGGTCATGGTGCTGAAGGGGTGCCGGCCCTCACACCCCGGGTCATGTCACTGAAAGGGTGCCCGGCTCTCACACCCCGGGTCATGTCACTGAAGTGGTGCCCAGCCCTCACACCCCTGGTCTTGGCATTGATGAGGTGCCCGACCCTCACATCCCTGGCCATGGCACTGAAGGTTTGCCCGCCCCTCAAACCCCTGGTCATGTTCCTAAAGTGGTGCC
>NW_024731608.1:0-21033 GCF_018991925.1 Homarus americanus | reverse complement strand
ATGGTCGTGGTTGTTATAATCATGGTCGTGGTTGTTATAACTGGCGGTCGTGTTGTTATAATCATGGTCGGGTTGTTATAATCATACCGTGGTTGTTATAATCATGGTCGTGGTTCTTATAATCATAGTCGTGGTTGTTATAATCATGGTCGGTTGTTATAATCATGATCGTGGTTACATAATTATGGTCGTTGTTGTTATAATAATGCCAGGTTGTTATAATCACGGTCGTGGTTGTTATAATCGTGGTCGTGGTTGTTATAATCATGGTCGTGGTTGTTATAATCATGAATGTGGTTGTTATAATCATGGTCGTGGTTGTTATAATCATTCGTATTGTTATAATCACTGGTCGTGTTGTTATAATCATGGTCGTGGTTGTTATAATCATAGTCGTGGTTGTTATAATCATGACACGGGTGTTATATTCATGGTCGTGGCTATAATAATACGTGCTTATTATAATCATATGAGTGGTTGTTATAAAACATAGTCTTGGTTGTTTTAATTATGGTCGTGAGTGCTATAACTATGGTCGGGTTGTTATAATCATGGTCGTGGTTGTTATATTCATGGTTGTGGTTGCTAATCATAGTCGGCTGTTATAATCATGGTCGTGGTTTTATAATCATAGTCGTGGTTGTTATAATCATATTCTTGGTTGTTATAATCATGGTCGCGGGTTTTATAATCATGGTCGGCTGTTAGTAATCATGGACGTTGTTGTTATAACATATTCGTGATTGTTATAATTATCGTCGGGTTGTTATATCCATGGTTGTGGTTGTTATAATCATGGTCGTGGCTAGTTATATTCATGCCGGGTGTTATAATCATAGTCGTGATTATTATAATCATGGCCGCGGTTGTTATAATCATGGTCGTGGTTGTTATTAATTATGGTCGGTTGTTATATTCATGGTTGTGGTTGTTATAATCATAGTCGTGGTTGTTATAAACTGCGGTAGTGGTTGTTATAATCATGGTCGTGATTGTTATAATCATGGTCGTGGCGATAATCATAGTTGTGGTTGTTATAATCATTTGTCGTGGTTGTTATAATCATGGCTTCGTTATAATCAGTGTCGGGTGTTAATAATCATGGTCGTGGTTGTTATAATCATGGTCGTGGGTGTTATTCATGGTTGTGGTTGTCATAATCATAGTCGTGGTTGTTATAATCATGGTCGAGGTTTGTATAATCATAGTCGTTGTTATAATCATATTCTTGTTGTTATAATCATGGTCGTGTTTGTTATAATCATGGTCGTGGTTGTTATAATCATGGACGTTGTTGTTATAATCATATTCTTGGTTGTTATAATCATGGTCGTGGTTGTTATAATCATGGTCGTGGTTGTTATAATCATAGGCGTGTTTGTTATAACGCGGTCGTGGTTGTTATAATCATAGTCGTAGTGATATAATAATGGTCGTGGTTGTTTTCACTGGTGTTCGTGGTTGTTATAATCATGGTCGTGGTTGTTATATTCTGGTCGGACATGTCATAATCATAGTCTTGGTTGTTATAATCATGGTCGGTTTTATAATCATAGTCGTGGTTATAACTATATTTCTGGTTGTTATAATCATGGTCGGTTGTTATAATCATGGTCGTGGTTGATATAATCATGGACGTTGTTGTTATAATCATATTCGTGGTTGTTATAATTGGGGTCGGTTGTTATATTCATGGTTGTGGTTGTTATAATTACATGGTCGTGGTTGTCATATTCATGGTTGTGGTTGTTATAATCATAGTCGTGATTATTATAATCATGGCTGCGTAGCATAATCATGGTCGTGTGTTATATTCATGGTCGTGATGTCATAATCATAGTCGGTTGTTATAATCATGGTCGTGGGTTTTTATAATCATAGTCGTGGTTGTTATAATCATATTCTTGGTTGTTATAATCATGGTCGCGGTTGTTATAATCATGGTCGTGGTTGATATAATCATAGTCGTGGTTGATATAATAATGGTCGTGGTTGGTTTTCATCAGGTTCGTGGTTGTTATAATCATGGTCGGTTGTTATATTCAGTGGTCGTGATGTCATAATCATAGTCGTGGTTGTTATAATCATGGTCGTGGTTTTATAATCATAGTCGTGTTGTTATAATCATATTCTTGGTTGTTATAATCATGGTCGGGTTGTTATAATCATGGCGGTTGTGATATAATCATGGACGTTGTTGTTATAACTGCATCCGTGGTTGTTATAATTATGGTCGGGTTATATTCATAGTTGTGGTTGTTATAACTCGCGGTCGTGGTTGTTATAATCATGGTCGTGGTTGTTATATTCATGGTTGTGGTTGTTATAATCATAGTCGTGGTTGTTATAATCATAATCGTGGTTGTTATAATCATGGTCGTGGTTGTTATAATCATGGTCGTGGTTGTTATAATCATAGTCGTGGTTGTTATAATTACAGTCGTGAGTGTTATATTCATGGACGTGGTTGTTTTAATCATGGTCGGGTTGTTATATTCATGGTCGTGCTTTTATATTCTGGCGGCTGTGTTTGTTACAATCAGAGTCGTCGTTGTTATAATCATGGTCGTGGTTGATATAATCATATTTGTGGTTGTTATAATAATGGTCGGTTGTTATAATCATGGTCGTGGTTATAATCATGGACGTGGTTGATATAATCATAGTCGTTGTTGTTATAATCATGGTCGTGGTTGTTATAATCATGGTCGTCGTTGTTATAATCATGGTCGGGTTGTTATAATCAAGGTAGTGGTTATAATCATAGTTGTGATTGTTATAATCATAGATGTGGTTGTTATAATCATGGTCGTGGTTGTTATATTCATAGTTGTTGTTATAATCATGGTCGGTTGTTATAATCATAGTCGTGAGTGCAATAATCATGGTCGTGGTTGCTATAACTCACGGTCGTGGTTGTTATAATCATAGTACTGGTTGTGATAATCACGGTCGTGGTTGATATAATCATAATGTGTTTATAATAGTATCGTGGTTGTTATAATCATGGTAGTGGTTGTTATAATCATGTTCGTGGTTGTTATAACATAACGGTTTTATAACCGTAGTGGTTCTATAATCATTGTCGTGGTTGTTATATCGAGATCGTGGTTGTTATATTCATAGTCGGGTGTTAAAATCATGGTCGTGTTTGTTATAATTATGGTAGTGGCTGTTATATTCATGGTCGTGCTTGTTATATCTGACGGTCGTGCTTGTTATAATCATCGCCGTGGTTGTTATAATCATTGACGCTAGTTCATATAATCAAGTCGGGTTGTAATAATAATTATCGTAGTTGTTAATAATCTATTCTTCGTGGTCGTTATAATCATGGTCGGTTGTTATAATCATCGTTGTGTGATGATCATAGTCGTGGTTCTTATAATCATATTCGTGGTAATATATTCATGGTCTTGAGTGCGCTATAATCCTGGTCGGAGTTGTAACTCATATTCGTGTTGTTATAATCATGGTCGTGGCGTAATAGTAATGGCCGTGGTTGTAATAATAATGGTCGTGTGTTGGCAACCCACGGTCGTGAGTAAGAAGTCATGGACGTGGTTGTTATAATCATATTCGTGGTTGTTATAATTATAGTAGTGGTTACATAAATCATAGTGTGTGGTTGTTATATTCATGGTCGGAGCTGCTATAATCATACCATGTGCATAATAAAGACGGTTGAAATCATGGTCGTGGTTGCTATATCATCGGACGTTGTTGTTATAATCATATTCGTGGTTGTTATACTATGGTCGTGGTTGTTATAATCGCAGTCGTGTATTGTTATAATCGTGGTCGTGGTTGTTATCATCATGGTCGTGGTTGTTATATTCATGGTTGTGGTTATAATCATAATCGTGGTTGTTATAATCATGGTCGTGGTTGTTATAATCATGGTCGGTTGTTATAATCATAGTCGTGGTTGTTATAATCAGCGTTTGTGGTTGTTATAAATCATGGTCGTGGGTGTTATATTCATGGTCGTGGTTGTTTATAACAATGCATGCTTATTACAATCATATTCGTGGTTGTTATAAAACAGTCTGGTTGTTTAATTATGGTCGCGAGTGTTATAATCATGGTCGTGGTTGTTATAATCGCGGTCGTGGTTGTTATATTCATGGTTGTGGTTGTCATAATCATAGTCGTGGTTGTTATAATCAGGTATCGTGGTTTTATAATCATAGTCGTGTTGTTATAATCATATTCTGGTTGTTAATCATGGTCGTGGTTTTATAATCATGGTCGAGGTTATAATCATGCGGACGTTGTTGTTATAATCATATCCGTGATTGTTATAATTATCGTCGGTTGTTATATTCATGGTTGTGGGTTGTTATAAACTCGGTCGTGGTTGTTATATTCATGGTTGTGGTTGTTATAATCATAGTCGTGATTATTATAATCATGGCCATGGATGTTCAACCGCGGTCGGCTATACAACTGCGGTCGTGGTTGTTATATTCATGGACGTGGTTGTTATAATCGTCATTGTTACTAACACGGTAGGGTTGTATAATCATGGTCGTGGTTGTTATAATCAGAGTCGGTATTGATAATCATAGTTGTGGTTGTTATAATCATTTGTCGGTTGTTATAACCGCGGCAGTTGTTAGCTATAACAGCGGTCGTGGTTATAATCATGTCGTTGTTATAATCATTATCGGGTGTTAATTCACTGAGTTGTTGTTGCAAAATCACAGTCGTGGTTGTTAATAATCATGGTCGAGGTTTGTATAATCATAGTCGAGGTTGTTATAATCATATTCTGGTTGTTATAATCGACGGTCGTGTTTGCTATAATCTGGTCGGGTTTTATAATCATGGACGTTGTTGTTATAATCATGTTCTGGTTGTTATAATCATGGTCGTGGTTGTTATAATCAAGGTCGTGGCGTTGGTTATCACAGGCGTGTTTGTTATAATCATGGTCGTGGGTTAATACAATCATAGTCGTGGCCGATATAATAATGGTCAGGTTGTTTTCACAGGTTTCAAAAGTTGTTATAATCAAGGCGGTCGGTTGTTATTCGGCGGTCGTGGGATGCCGGTAATCATAGTCGGGTTGTTATAACCGCTAACGTGGGTTTTTCGTAATCATAGTCGTTGTTATAATCATACTCTGGTTGTTATAACCGCGGTCGGGTTGTTATAATCATGGTCGTGGTTGATATAACACGCGACGTTGTTGTTATAATCATATTCGTGTTGTTATAATTATGGTCGTGGTTGTTATATTCATGGTTGTGGTTGTTATAATCATGGTCGTGGTTGTCATATTCATGGTTGCATGTTATAATCATAGTCGTGATTATTATAATCATGGTCATGGTTGTTATAATCACGGTTGTCGGTTGTTATTAATTATGGTCGTGGTTGTTATATTCATGGGTTGTGGCAAGCAACAGTCGGTTGTTACAATAACTGGAAGGTTGTTGTAATCAATAATGTGGCGTTGTTATAATCGCGGTCGGGCTGATATAATCATAGTTGTGGCTGTTACAACGTCGTGCGTTGGTAATCATGGTCTTGGTTGTTATATTCGCGGTTGCGGTTGTTATAATCAGAGTCGTGGCTGTTATAATCATAGTCGTGGTTGTTATAATAATAGTCGTAAAGTGTTATATCGGCGGACGTGGTTGTTATAAACCGGTCGTATGTTATATTCATGGTCGTGGTTGTTATATTCATGGTCGTGGTTGTTTTTTAACCGGACGTGGTTGCCACAAAGGCACCTCGGTCTGTTATAAAACCTCAGGTCGGGTTACAAAAACCACGGTCGGTTGTTACAACCACGGATGTGTGTTATTCATGGTCAGTTGTTTAAATACGGTCGTGGTTATTATAACGCAGTCGTGTTACAACCACAGTCTTAATGTTATAATTATCGAGTGCTATAACCCACAGTTTGTTATATACCACGGTCGGTTGTTATATCTCACGGTCAGAGGTTTTATAATCATAGCCGTGGTTGTTACAATCATATTCCTGGTTGTTACGACTGCGGTCGTGGTGTTATATAACCATCGGTCGTGGTTGTTAAATAATGATGGACGTTATGTTATAACTCATATTCGTGGCTGTTATACCACGTCGGTTGTTAATCCATGGTTGTGGCTATAACAACAATTAAGGTTACAACATTGGTCGAAGCAGAAAATCTCGGTCGGGTGTTATATTCATGGTCGGGTTGTTTATAATAATGGTCGATAATATAACCAAAGTCGGGTTGTTATAATCATAGTCTTGCTGTTATAATTATGGTCGTGAGTGTTATAATCATGGTTGCGCTTTTTGGATAACCGCGGCTGCAAGCGTACATAATCATAGTACATGGTTACGCTACAATCTGCAGTCGAGGTTACATTTCACAACCACGGTCGGGTTGTTATAACCAGTCGTGGGTGTTATATTCATGGTCGTGGTTGTTTATAACAATGGTCGGTTTACAATCAGTCGTGGTTGTTATACCTAACAGTCTTGCTGCTATAATATGGTCGTGAGTGTTACAATCAGATCGCGTTGTTATAATCGCGTCGGGTTGTTATAAACACGGCCGTGCGTTGTTATAACCACGGTCGGGTCATATATTCATGGTCGGTTAAGCTATAAATAAATGGTTGTGCTTATTAAAACCATAGTCGGTTGTTACAACTCATAGTCTGCCATATAATCATGGTCGAGTGTTATAATCATGGTTGTGCTTGTTATAACCACGGCCGCAAATGTTATATTCATGGTCGAAGCTTCACAATCGAAGAGTCGGGTTGCTATAAATCATATTCCCTTGTTGTTATAATCATGGTCTTTGTTCGCTATAATCACGGTCGTGGCTTGCTACAATCACGGACGTTGTTGTTATAACAATAAGCCCGTGGTTATTATACTATTGCCGGTTATATTCATGGTTGTGGCTGTTAACATAATCTCTGGTTGTTATAATTATGGTCGGCTGCTATAATCATGGTCGTGGGTGTTATATTCGCGGTCGTGGTTGTTTATAACAATGGCCGGTTATATAATCATAGTCGGAAGGCAATCATAGTCTGCCGTGTTATAATTATTGTCGTGGTTGTTATAATCATGGTCGGGTTGTTATAATCTATAGTCGTGTGCTTTTATTCATAGTCGTAATGTTTAAGGGTCATTGTGGGTTATTATAACTGGCAGTCGTTGTTAATAACTGTAGTCTGGTTGTTATACTAGCAGGTCGGAGCGTTAAGTAATCATGGCCAGTTGTTGGTAATCATGCGGTCGTGGTTGGCAGGTATATTTGGCGGTTGTGGTTGTCATAATCTAGTCGTGGTTGTTAGCAATCATGGTCGGCGTTTTACAATCAGCAATGTATGTTAAGCAATCATATCTTCTGGTTGTTGGCAATCATGGTCGTAATAAATAAGGTCCGCGGTCGTGGGTTATATAATTCATGATGTTGTATATAATCATATTTGTTATAACTGTTATCGTGTCGTTATAATCATGGTCGGTTAAATAGTAAATCACAGGTATGTGTTTGTTGGTAACCGCGTCGTGGTTGTTATAATCATAGTCGTGTACATATAATAATGGTCGTGGCTGCTTTCATCATGTTCCGGGTTATAACTGCGGTCGTATAGAATCTCATACGAGTGCTAGTAATTATGGTCGTTAATTGGCGGTCGTGGTTGTTATATTCGGCGGTTGTGGGGCCAGCAGCAATCATAGTCGTGGTTGCTATAACCGGCAGAAAAGCTGTTGGTAATCAGCGGCCGTGCCGTTACAATCGCGGTCGCTGATATAACTGCTGTTTGTGGATGTTGGTAATCATGGTCGCGCGGCAGTAACGGCGGTCTTGGTTGTTGTATTCGGCGGTGCCGTTACAATCATAGTCGTGGTTGTTATGGGTTCATAATCGTGGCTGTTATAACCAGCGTGGTTGCGTGGTTACAGTAACCGTTGTCGTACAAGCAATCACAGTCGTGGTTGTTATAATAATATCGTGAATGCTGGTCTGCGACTTGCCGTTATAAATCAAGCGTCAGGTTGCGGCATTCATGGTCGCGCTTGTTGAGAAGTTCATGGTGGTGCTTGTTACAAATCATAGCCTCGCGAGCAGCAACAACGGTCGCATGATATAACGGTCGGTTGTTACACTAATGGTCGTGGTTGTTATAATCATGGTCGCGTAAAGGTTATAACTGGCGAAGTGCTGTTATAATCATAGCCGTGGCCGTTATAAATCGCGGTCGGCTGTTATAATCGCGGTCCTGTTACAGTAACGCAATCATAGCGTTGTTGTTATAACTGGTTAGTCGTCGTTGTTATAACTACGGTCGGCGTTACAACTCGCTGGTCGGGTTGCCATAACCGCTGGGTCAGGCGGCTGTTATAATCGCTATTCGTGGTTGTTTATAATCATGGTCGGTTAGCATAATCACAGGCGTGGTTGTTATAATCATGATCGTGGTTGTTACAATCACAGTCGTGCTGACAGCACAATGGGTTGTTATCATCATATTCGTGGGTTATTGTTATAATCATATCGTGGTTGTTAGTAATCATGGTCGTGAGTGCTATAAATTGGCGGTCGTGTTTAAGTTATAATTATATCCGTGGTTGTCATAATCATGGTCGCAGCGTTGGCAACCAAGGCTGCAGGTTATAATTGCGGCCCGTGGTTGGCAGGTCTGGCGGTCGCGCTTGTTATATTCAAGGTCGTAAAGTTGCGGTTATAACCAAGTGGACGCGTTGTTATAAATCAAGTAGTGGTGGTTGTTATAACAATGGTCGTGTTGTTATAATCATATTCGCGGGTTGCTTAAATCATGGATGCTGTTATAATTACAAATGTGCTGACAGAACAATGGTCAGGTTGTTATCATCATATTCGTGGTTGTTATAACGTAGTCGAAAGCCAATATAACCGCGGTCAGAGTGTTGCAACTTTGAAACCGGTTGCTGTTACCTGGGCATTCCCCGCATGTTGTAATCATATTCATAAAGCAGTGCAATCATGGTCGTGGTTGTTATAACTTTATCATGGTCGTTGTTATATTCATAGTCGTGGTCGCGACTTTCAGAGTCGCGGTTGTTATAATCATGATGGCTACATATAATCTTGGTCGAGTTATAACTAGTGGCGTTGTTAAAGAACAATATTCGTGGTTAAGGTAATCATATTCGTGGTTGCTATAACCGCAGCCGTGGTTGTTATAATCATATCGCGGTTGTTATAACCCATGGTCGTTGCGTTGTAATCAATCGCGGTCCTGCCGTTATAACCGGGCGTAGTGGCTACAGTAATCATAGTTGTGATTGTTGGCAATCACAGATGTGCCTGCTATAACCGCGTCGTTGTTATAATCATAGTTGCTGTTATAATCATGGTCGCTTCGTTGTTAGCAATCATGGTCGGCGTTATAACCCATGGTCGCGCCGCTAAGAACCGCGGCCAGCGGTTGCGCATAACTCGCTATTCGTGCTGTTGGCACCTGGGCGGTCGCTGTTAAGTAACTGCCAGGCGGTTGTTGGCAACTGGGCGATCGGTTGCTATAATCATAGTCGTGGTTATATATAACACGGTCCTGGTTGTCATAATCATACCGGGCCGTTTCAACCGCGGTCGGCTGCTACAATCACGTCGTATGCTATAATCACGGTCGGCTTGTTATAACTATATTCCGTGCGCTTGGCAATAACGGTCGTGATCGTTATAAACCAAGGTCGGTCTGTTACAACCTCTGGCCCGTGGTTGTTATTCATGGTCGTGATTGTTATAACCAGTCGTGGTTGTTGTATTCATATCGGTTACGCCATGGTCGCTCTTGTTATAATCGTAGTCGTAGTTGTTATAATCATGGTCGCGGTGTATTAATCATGGTCGTGCTGTTATAATCATGGTGGTGGTCGTTATAATCACAGTCATGATTGTTATAATCATAGTCGGGTTGTTATAATCGGTCGTGGTTGTTATAATCATAGTAGGGTTGTTATAATCACAATCGTGGTTATAATTATAGTCGTGGTTGTTATTGTCATGGTCGGGTTGTTTTAATCATTGGTCGGTGTTATAAACTATAATGTCATAGTTGTTATAATCATGGTAGTTGCTGTTATAATCATGGTCATGGTTATAACGATGTTCGGTTGTTATAACATGGTCGTGAAGTGTTATAATCAAAGTCGTGCTGTTATAACTATAGGTGGTTTTTATAATCATGATCATGGTTGTTAAAATCATGGTCATGGTTGTTATAATCATGGTCGTGGTTGTTATAATCATGGTCGTGGTGTTATAATCATGGTGTTGGTAGCAAATCATGCGTGGAACGATCTTTGTCGCGGCTTTTATAACCGCGTTCGGGTTGCATAACGCGTCGGGTTGTTTTAATCACGGTGCTGGTTGTTATAATCTTGGTCGGCTGTTATAATCATGGTCGTGGTAGTGATAATCATAGTCGTTATGATCATTGCGTGGTTGATATAATCATGTTCGGGTTGTTATAACTCGTGGTCGGGTTGTCATAATCATGGTGTTGGTAGTTATAATCATAGTCGTGGTTGCGATCCTTGTCGTGGTTGTTATAACTCGGCGTTCGTGTTGTTATAATCATAGTCGTGTTGTTATAATAATAGTGGTTGATATAATCATGGTCGCGTTATTAATCATGGCTCGGGTTATTATAATCATAGTCGTGGTTGTTATAATCATAGTCGGGTTGTTGTATTCATGGTCGTGCTTGTTTTTCATGGTCGTGCTTGTTATAATCGTAGTCGAAGTTGTTATAACTGCGGTCGTTAGTGGTATAATCGCGGTCGTGGTTGTTATAATCATGGTCGTGGCTGTTAGAATCATGGTCGTGGTTGTTATAATCATAGTCGTGGTTGCTATAATCATGGTCGGGTTGTTATAATCATGGTCGGTTGTTATAATCATAGTCGTGGTTGTTATAATAATGGTCGTTGTTATAATCATGGTCGTTGTTATAATCATGGTCGGGTAGTTATACCTCATAGTCGTGGTTATGACTTCTGTCGTGTTGTTATAACCATAATGCGGTTGTTATAATCATGGTCGTGGTTGTTATAATCACGGTCGTGGTTGTTAATAATGTCGTGGTTGTTATAAATCATAGTCGTGGTTGTTATTCATGGTCGTATTGTTATAATCATAGTCGGTTGTAGTATTCATGGTCGTGTTGTTTTTCTCGCGGTCGCGCTTGTTATAATCGGAGTCGTAGTTGTTATAATCATGGTCGCGGTGGTATAATCATGGTCGTGGTTGATATAATCATATTGGTGGTTGTTATAATCATGGTGTTGGTTGTTATAATCATGGTCGTAGTTCTTATATTCATAGAGTGGTTATTATAATCATAGTCGTGGTTGTTGTATTCATGGTCGTGCTTGTTTTTTTCATGGTCGTGCTTGTTATAATCGTAGTCGTAGTTGTTATAATCAGGTTGTTAGTGTATAATCACGGTCGTGGTTGGTAATATCAGGTCGGTTGTTATAATCATGGTCGTTGTTATAATCATAGTCGGTTGCTATAATCATATGTGGGTTGTTATAATCGGCGTGGTGGTTATAATCATGGTCGGGTTGTTAATCATTGTCATGGTTGTTATAATCATAGTCGTGGTTATAATCAATTAAGTGGTTGTTATAATCATAGTCGTGGTTATGATAATTGTTATGAGTTTTAATTTATAATCATGGTGGTGGTTTTATGTCATAGTGGTGGTTATGATACATTGTCGTGGTTGTTACTAGTATGATGGTAGATTATAATATACTGTTAGTGGTTGCATAATATGATCGTAGTTATTATAATCATGGTCATAGTTTGTTATCTATGGTCAAATTTCATTATCATGATGCGTGGTTGTTATAATTATAGTCGTGATTTGTTGTATTCCAATAGAATTGCTTGTTTTCATGGTTGTGCTTGTTATAATCGTGATGGATTTGTTGTTATAATCATAGGCGTTAGTGGTATAATCATGGTCTGTGTGTTATAATCATGGTCGTGGCTGTTAGAATCATGGTCGTGGTTTGTTTATAATCACTTCAGTCGTGGTTTGCCTGTCTTGATCGTGATTTGTTATCATGAGTTAAGTGATTTGTTATAATCATAGTCGTGGTTATTTTTTCAATGATAGTTTATCATGATTAGGTGATTTGTTGTCATGGTCGTGGTAAGGGTTGCTAATCTCATATTAAGTTTGTGATCTCTTGTCGTGGTTGTTATATCATGAATTAAATTGGTTGTTATAATCATGGTCATTGGTTGTTACTCATCGCTGGTTTTATTGAGTTGATTATAATCGTTAGTGGTTGATATCATAGTGGTGGTTGTAGATAATTGTTGAAATCAGCTGTTGGGTAGTTTGTTATTTATAATCATGGGCATTTAGTTTGTTGTAATCGTGTGTTGATTTGTTGTCATAGTGCGTGGTTGTGTAATCATAATTAGTAGCTGTTGAATATTGGTCTTTGATTTGTCGTAGTCGTGATTGCTATATCCTGGTCATGGTTGTTGTCATAGAATGTATAATTATAGTGGGTGATTCGTTTGCCATCATCGGGTCGTGAATTTATTTGTATTCGTAATTAAATTGCTGTTTTCATGAGGTCGTTACTTTGTTGTCGTAGTCGTAGTTGTTATGTCATGGTCGTTAGTGGTATAATCATGGTCGTGGTTGTTAATCAGGAGTCGTGATTTGTTATATCATGAGTCGTGTTTGCTATATCCTTGTAGTCGTGATTGTTATAATCATGTTCGTGTTTGTCATAATCATGGTCGTATTAGTTATAATCATGGTCGTGGTTGTTATAATCAGATCGTGGTTGCTTCTCATCGTAATCCGTGGTTATTATAATCATGGTAGTTTGTCTTAATCATAGTCGTTGTTTAATAGATAGTAGTTTATATAATCTGATCGTCGCTGTTATAATCATGGTCATTAGTTGTTGTCATAAAACATTGATGGTTGTCAAAATAATAGTCGTGGTTGTTATAATCATAGTCGTGGTTATATATTCATGGTCAATTTATTGCAATGTAGTCATGATTTGTATTCGTAGTGTTGCCTTTGTTTTTCATGTGATCAAATTGCTTGTTATGTCGTGGTACGTGGTTATTTATAATCATGGTTAGGTTAATTGGTATAATCATGGTCGTGGTTGATTGCCATAATGGTATCATGGTGGTGGTCGTTATAATCATAGTCATGATTGTTATATTCTTAGTCGTGGTTGTTACTAATCATGGTAGTGGTTGTTATAATCATATAGGTGGTTGTTATAATCACAATGGAGTGGTTATAATTATATAGTCGTGGTTGTTTGTCGTAATTAATTGAAGTTTTAATCTTGGTGGTAGTGTTATAATCATGGGCAGATTGTTATAATCATGGTAGTGGTTGTTATAATCATGGTCATAGTTGTTATCTATGTTCGTGGTTGTTATAATCATGGTCGTGAGTGTTAATTTATAATCATAGTCGACAACTGCCTTAATCATAAATTGAATTTATTATATCATGATCATAAGTTACCCATCATAACCATGAATTTGTTATATCATGATAAATGAATTTGTTATAATATCATAATTAAATAATTTATTTATATCCATAATTTGGTAATTATATCTTAATTAGTAGTTATGATCCTTATGCATTAATTATATAATCATAAATTTAACTGGTTGTTATAATCATGGTTGTGGTTGTTATAATCATGGTGTTGGTTGTTATAATCATGGTCGTAGTTGTTATAATCATGGTCGTGGTAGATATAATCATGGTCGTGGTAGTTATAATCATGGTCGTGGTAGTTATAATCATAGTCGTGGTTATGATCATTGGCGTGGTTGTTATAATCATGTTAGTGGTTGTTATAATCATGGTCGTGGTTGTTATAATCATGGTGTTGGTAGTTATAATCATAGTCGTGGTTATGATCCTTGTCGTGGTTGTTATAATCATGGTCGTGGTTGTTATAATCATGGTCGTGGTTGTTAAAATCATGGTCGTGTTTGCTATAATCATAGTCGTGGTTGTTATAATCATGGGCGTGGTTGTCATAATCATTGTCGTGGTTGTTATAATCATGGTCGTGGTTGTTAAAATCATGGTCGTGGTTGCTATAATCGTAGTCGTGGTTGTTATAATCATGGTCGTGGTTGTCATAATCATGGTCGTGGTTATTTTAATCATAGTCGTGATTGATATAATTCTTGTCGTCGTTGTTATAATAATGGTCGTGGTTGTTATAATCATAGTCGTGCTTGTTATATTCATGGTCGTGGTTGTCATAATCATAGTCGTGGTTCTTATAATTATGGTTGTGTTTGTTATAATCATAGTCTTGATTGTTCTAATCATAGTCATGGTTGTTATAATCATGGTCGTGGTTGTTATATTCTTGGTCGTGGTTGTTAAAATCATGGTCGTGTTTGCTATAATCATAGTCGTGGTTGTTATAATCATGTTCGTGGTTGTCATAATCATGGTCGTGGTTGTTATAATCAAGGTCGTGGTTGTTATAAGCAAGGTCGTGGTTGCTATAATCGTAGTCCTGGTTGATATAATCATGGTCGTGGTTGTCATAATCATAGTCGTGGTTGTTTTAATCATGGTCGTGGTTGCTATAATCACAGTCGTTGTTGTTATAATCATGGTCGTGGTTGTTATAATTATAGTCGTGGTTGTTAAAATAATGGTCGTGGATTTTATAATCATAGTCATGGTTGTTATATTCATGGTCGTGATTGTTATAATCATAGTCATGGTTGTAGTATTCATGGTCGTGCTTGTTTTTTTCATGGTTGTGCTTGTTATAATCATTGTTGTAGTTGTTATAATCATGGTCGTTAGTGGTATAATCATGGTCGTGGTTGTTATAATCATGGTGGTGGTCGTTATAATCATTGTCATGATTGTTATAATCATAGTCGTGGTTGTTATAATCATGGTCGTGGTTGTTATAATCATATAGGTGGTTGTTATAATCACAATCGTGGTTATGATTATAGTCGTGGTTGTTATTGTCATGGTCGTGCTTGTTTTAATCTTGGTCGTGAGTGTTATAATCATGGTCATGGTTGTTATAATCATGGTAGTGGTCGTTATAATCATGGTCATGGTTGTTATAATCATGTTCGTGGTTGATATAATCATGGTCGTGGTTGTATAATCATGGTCGTGGTTGTTATAATCATAGTCGTGGTTATGATCCTTGTCGTGGTTGTTATAATCATGTTCGTGGTTGTTATAATCATGGTCGTGGTTGTTATAATCATGGTGTTGGTTGTTATAATCATGGTCGTGGTTGTTATAATTATGGTCGTTATTGTTATAATCATGGTCGTGGTTGTATAATCATGGTCGTGGTAGTTATAATCATAGTCGTGGTTATGCTCCTTGTCGGGTTGTTATAACATATTCGGTGGTTGTTATAATCATGGTCGTGGTTGTTATAATCATGGTGTTGGTTGTTATAATCATGGTCGTGGTTGTTATAATCATGGTCGTGGTTGTTATAATCATGGTCGTGGTAGTTATAATCATAGTCGTGGTTATGATCATTGGCGTGGTTATTATAATCATGTTCGTGGTTGTTATAATCATGGGCATGGTTGTTATAATCATTGTGTTGGTTGTTATAATCATAGTTGTGGTTGTTATAATCATGAACGTGGCTGTTAGAATCATGGTCGTGGTTGTTATAATCATAGTCGTGGTTGCTATAATCATGGTCGTGGTTGTTATAATCATAGTCGTCGTTGTTATAATCATGGTCGTGGTTGTTATAATCATAGTCTTGGTTCTTATAATAATGGTCGTAGTTGTTATAATCATAGTCGTGGTTGTTATAATCATAATCGTGGTTGTTGATTTCATGGTCGTGCTTGGTTTTTTCATGGTCGTGCTTGTTATAATCGTAGTCGTAGTTGTTATAATCATGGTTGTTAGTGGTATAATCATGGTCGTGGTTGTTATAATCAGGGTTGTGGTTGGTATAATTATGGTCGTGTTTGTTATAATCATGGTCGTGGTTGCTATAATCATTGTCGTGGTTATGATCATAGTCGTGGTTGTTATATTCATGGTCGTGGTTGTTATAATCATGGTCGTGGTTGTTATAATCATGGTCGTGGTTGCTATAATCATAGTCGTGGTTGTTATAATCGTGGTCGTTGTTGTTATAATCATGGTCGTGGTTGTTATAATCATGGTCGTGGTTGTTATAATCATATAGGTGGTTGTTATAATCACAATCGTGGTTATAATTATAGTCGTGGTTGTTTTTGTCATGGTCGTGGAAGTTTTAATCTTGGTCGTGAGTGTTATAATCATGGGCATAGTTGTTATAATCATGGTAGTGGTTGTTATAATCATGGTCATGGTTGTTATAATCATGTTCGTGGTTGTTATAATCATGGTCGTGAGTGTTATAATCAAAGTCGTGCTTGTTATAATCATATAGGTGGTTGTTATAATCATGATCATGGTTACTAAAATCATGGTCATGGTTGTTATAATCATGGTCGTGGTTGTTATAATCATGGTCGTGGTTGTTATAATCATGGTGTTGGTAGTTATAATCATAGTCGTGGTTATGATCCTTGACGTGGTTATTATAATCATGGTTGTGGTTGTTATAATCATGGTTGTGGTTGTTATAATCATGGTGTTGGTTGTTATAATCATGGTCGTAGTTGTTATAATCATGGTCGTGGTAGATATAATCATGGTCGTGGTAGTTATAATCATGGTCGTGGTAGTTATAATCATAGTCGTGGTTATGATCATTGGCGTGGTTGTTATAATCATGTTAGTGGTTGTTATAATCATGGTCGTGGTTGTTATAATCATGGTGTTGGTAGTTATAATCATAGTCGTGGTTATGATCCTTGTCGTGGTTGTTATAATCATGGTCGTGGTTGTTATAATCATGGTCGTGGTTGTTAAAATCATGGTCGTGTTTGCTATAATCATAGTCGTGGTTGTTATAATCATGGGCGTGGTTGTCATAATCATTGTCGTGGTTGTTATAATCATGGTCGTGGTTGTTAAAATCATGGTCGTGGTTGCTATAATCGTAGTCGTGGTTGTTATAATCATGGTCGTGGTTGTCATAATCATGGTCGTGGTTATTTTAATCATAGTCGTGATTGATATAATTCTTGTCGTCGTTGTTATAATAATGGTCGTGGTTGTTATAATCATAGTCGTGCTTGTTATATTCATGGTCGTGGTTGTCATAATCATAGTCGTGGTTCTTATAATTATGGTTGTGTTTGTTATAATCATAGTCTTGATTGTTCTAATCATAGTCATGGTTGTTATAATCATGGTCGTGGTTGTTATATTCTTGGTCGTGGTTGTTAAAATCATGGTCGTGTTTGCTATAATCATAGTCGTGGTTGTTATAATCATGTTCGTGGTTGTCATAATCATGGTCGTGGTTGTTATAATCAAGGTCGTGGTTGTTATAAGCAAGGTCGTGGTTGCTATAATCGTAGTCCTGGTTGATATAATCATGGTCGTGGTTGTCATAATCATAGTCGTGGTTGTTTTAATCATGGTCGTGGTTGCTATAATCACAGTCGTTGTTGTTATAATCATGGTCGTGGTTGTTATAATTATAGTCGTGGTTGTTAAAATAATGGTCGTGGATTTTATAATCATAGTCATGGTTGTTATATTCATGGTCGTGATTGTTATAATCATAGTCATGGTTGTAGTATTCATGGTCGTGCTTGTTTTTTTCATGGTTGTGCTTGTTATAATCATTGTTGTAGTTGTTATAATCATGGTCGTTAGTGGTATAATCATGGTCGTGGTTGTTATAATCATGGTGGTGGTCGTTATAATCATTGTCATGATTGTTATAATCATAGTCGTGGTTGTTATAATCATGGTCGTGGTTGTTATAATCATATAGGTGGTTGTTATAATCACAATCGTGGTTATGATTATAGTCGTGGTTGTTATTGTCATGGTCGTGCTTGTTTTAATCTTGGTCGTGAGTGTTATAATCATGGTCATGGTTGTTATAATCATGGTAGTGGTCGTTATAATCATGGTCATGGTTGTTATAATCATGTTCGTGGTTGATATAATCATGGTCGTGGTTGTATAATCATGGTCGTGGTTGTTATAATCATAGTCGTGGTTATGATCCTTGTCGTGGTTGTTATAATCATGTTCGTGGTTGTTATAATCATGGTCGTGGTTGTTATAATCATGGTTGTTATGTTATAATCATGGTCGGTTGTTATAATTATGGTCGTTATTGTTATAATCATGGTCGGTTGTATAATCATGGTCGTGGTAGTTATAATCATAGTCGTGGTTATGCTCCTTGTCGTGGATGTTATAATCATATTCGTGGTGTTATAATCATGGTCGTGGTTGTTATAATCATGGTGTTGGTTGTTATAATCATGGTCGTGGTTGTTATAATCATGGTCGTGGTTGTTATAATCATGGTCGTGGTAGTTATAATCATAGTCGTGGTTATGATCATTGGCGTGGTTATTATAATCATGTTCGTGGTTGTTATAATCATGGGCATGGTTGTTATAATCATTGTGTTGGTTGTTATAATCATAGTTGTGGTTGTTATAATCATGAACGTGGCTGTTAGAATCATGGTCGTGGTTGTTATAATCATAGTCGTGGTTGCTATAATCATGGTCGTGGTTGTTATAATCATAGTCGTCGTTGTTATAATCATGGTCGTGGTTGTTATAATCATAGTCTTGGTTCTTATAATAATGGTCGTAGTTGTTATAATCATAGTCGTGGTTGTTATAATCATAATCGTGGTTGTTGATTTCATGGTCGTGCTTGGTTTTTTCATGGTCGTGCTTGTTATAATCGTAGTCGTAGTTGTTATAATCATGGTTGTTAGTGGTATAATCATGGTCGTGGTTGTTATAATCAGGGTTGTGGTTGGTATAATTATGGTCGTGTTTGTTATAATCATGGTCGTGGTTGCTATAATCATTGTCGTGGTTATGATCATAGTCGTGGTTGTTATATTCATGGTCGTGGTTGTTATAATCATGGTCGTGGTTGTTATAATCATGGTCGTGGTTGCTATAATCATAGTCGTGGTTGTTATAATCGTGGTCGTTGTTGTTATAATCATGGTCGTGGTTGTTATAATCATGGTCGTGGTTGTCATAATCATAGTCGTGGGTATGATCATTGTCATGGTTGTTATAATCATGGTCGTGGTTTTTATAATCATAGTCGTGGTTATGATCATTGTCGTGGTTGTTATAATCATGTTCGTGGTTGTTATAATCACGGTCGTGGTTGTTATAATCATGGTGTTGGTTGTTTTAATCATAGTCGTGGTTGTTATAATCATATAGGTGGTTGTTATAATCATGATCATGGTTGTTATAATCATGGTCATGGTTGTTATAATCATGGTCGTGGTTGTTATAATCATGGTCGTGGTTGTTATAATCATAGTCGTGGTTATGATCATTGTCGTGGTTGTTATAATCATGTTCGTGGTTGTTATAATCATGGTCGTGGTTGTTATAATCATAGTCGTGGTTGTTATAATTATGGTCGTTGTTGTTATAATCATGTTCGTGGTTGTTATAATCATGGTCGTGGTAGTTATAATCATAGTCGTGGTTATGATCCTTTTCGTGGTTGTTATAATCATGGTCGTGGTTGTTATAATCATGGTCGTGGTTGTTATAATCATGGTCGTGGTTGTTATAATCATTGTCGTGGTTATGATCATTGGCGTGGTTGTTAAAATCATGTTCGTGGTTGTTATAATCATGGGCGTGGATGTTATAATCATTGTGTTGGTTGTTATAATCATAGTCGTGGTTGTTATAATCATAGTCGTGGCTGTTAGAATCATGGTCGTGGTTGTTATAATCATAGTCGTGTTGCTATAATCCTGGTCGTGGTTGTTATAATCATAGTCGTGGTTGTTATAATCATGGCTGTGGTTGTTATAATCATGGTCGTGGTTGTTATAATCATATTCGTGGTTGTTGTATTCATGGTCGTGCTTGTTTTTTTCATGGTCGTGCTTGTTATAATCGTAGTCGTAGTTGTTATAATCATGGTCGTTAGTGGTACAATCATGGTCGTGGTTGTTATAATCAGGGTCGTGGTTGTTATAATCATGGTCGTGGTTGTTATAATCATGGTCGTGGTTGCTATAATCATAGTCGTGGTTGTTATAATCGTGGTCGTGGTTGTTATAATCATGGTTGTGGTTGTTATAATCATGGTCGTGGTTGTTATAATCATAGTCGTGGTTATGATCATTGTCATGGTTGTTATAATCACGGTCGTGGTTTTTATAATCATAGTCGTGGATATGATCATTGTCGTGGTTGTTATAATCATGTTTGTGGTTGTTATAATCACGGTCGTGGTTGTTATAATCATGTGTTGGTTGTTATAATCATAGTAGTGGTTGTTATAATCACGTTCATGGAAGTTATAATCATGGTCGTGGTTGTTATAATCATAGTCATGGTTGTTATAATCATGGTCGTCGTTGTTATAATCCTAGTCGTGGTTGTTATAATCATAGTTGTGCTTGTTGTATTCATGGTCGTGCTTTTTATTTTCATGGTCGTGCTTGTTAAAATCACAGTCGTAGTTGTTATAATCATGGTCGTTAGTGGTATAATCATGGTAGTGGTTGTTATAATCATGGTGGTGGTTGTTATAATCATGGTGTTGGTTGTTATAATCATGGTCGTAGTTCTTATAATCATAGTCGTGGTTATTATAATCATAGTCGTGGTTGTTGTATTCATGGTCGTGCTTGTTTTTTCATGGTCGTGCTTGTTATAATCGTAGTCGTAGTTGTTATAATCATGGTTGTTAGTGGTATAATCATGGTCGTGGTTCTTGTAATCAGGGTCGTGGTTGTTATAATCATGGTCGTGGTTGTTATAATCATGGTCGTGGTTGCTATAATCATAGTCGTGGTTGTTATAATCGTGGTCGTGGTTGTTATAATCATGGTCGTGGTTGTTAT
>NW_024731607.1:0-24519 GCF_018991925.1 Homarus americanus | reverse complement strand
TGTCGCCAACACAACAACCACACCCTGAGTTAACGAGCTGCATGACCCAGGGTTTAAGGTGTAGAAGCTGTCGCCAACACAACAATCACACCCTGAGTTAACGAGCTGCATGACCCAGGGTTTAAGGTGTAGAAGCTGTCGCCAACACAACAACCACACCCTGAGTTAACGAGCTGCATGACCCAGGGCTTAAGGTGTAGAAGCTGTCGCCAACACAACAACCACACCCTGAGTTAACGAGCTGCATGACCCAGTGTTTAAGGTGTAGAAACTGTCGCCAACACAACAACCACACCCTGAGTTAACGAGCTGCATGACCCAGGGTTTAAGGTGTTGAAGCTGTCGCCAACACAACAACCACACCCTGAGTTAACGAGCTGCATGACCCAGTGTCAAGGAATAGTCCCAGAAGACCGGACAACTCGCCAACTGCAGTGGCTAACCATTACCCCGGAACACGATCTACAAATTAACATCCAGGTCCCCAATTACTGCTGGGTAGACAGAGGCAAATAGCGTAAAGAAACTTGCCCATAGTTTCACCCTGCCCGGGGATCGAACCCGGGTCCACTCTCTTGCGAGGAGAACACGCTGACCATTACACCACAGGTCGCCAACATGAACCAATCTCGTATCTTTAACACACAGGAATCTGCATCATTTCAATATACTGAAAAAAAATAGAATGTAAATAAATCCCTTTCATCAGGGATTTATCTGTGAGAACTCTGACCGGATTAACACGTAACTTAATCTGTAAATATTTATACACCTCGAAATCCGATTTACACAACGGTTATCTATAGAGAAATCCCCCCCTCCCCTTGACCCCACTTTCCACCCCTCCCCTGCCCCCCCCTCCCCCTGCCCCTTCACCCCCTCACCTCCACTCCCCCTTCACCTCCTTCTTCTTTTCTTCGTTTTTCTATATTTATGTTGTTTTCTATTTTAATATTGTTCTATTATTATCCTTCTCTCTCTCTCTCTCTCTCTCTCTCTCTTTTGTGTTACTCGTTATCTTTATCTTTTCTCTTCTCTTTCTTTCTTCTTTCATTCACTATATTCACTGTTTTTCATTATCTCTCTTTATCTTGTTTTCTTATTTTCTTTTAATTTCTTTGTGTTTTCTTGGGGAATATCTGAGGAGAGAGAGAGAAGAGAGAGAGAGAGAGAGAGAGAGAGAGAGAGAGAGATCAACTACAAATACATTTATTTTATTATTATTTACCTTACAACCTTCACTAACGTTATTTTGGGGGAATTATTCGTTATATCTCCTGATCTAGAGAATTATTTACCGTATATATACTTTTAAGAATTTATATCGTAGGTTTAAATATAATTACAGAATTAAAATGCCATTAATTTCTGTTTTTGTGAATGGCATTATTGAAACTTCTCCCTCATTGTGTCGTCATAAGTTCTAGCTAGCTTCTCTGATTGGTTATTCCACCCTCATTGTGTCGTCATAAGTTATAGCTAGCTTCTCTGATTGGTTACTGTGCCCTCATTGTGACATCATTATTTCTAGCTTCTCTAATTGGTTATTGGACCCTCATTGTGTTGTCATAAGTTCTAGCTAGCTTCTCTGAATGGTTATTCCGCCTTCATTGTGACGTCATAAGTTCTAGCTTCTCTAATTGGTTGATGTGTTTGAATTAGCTTCTCTGATTGGTTGTTGTGTCTGAATCAGTTTTATCACGCGGAATAAACTGATGATGGTGAAGAAGAGTGAAGAATAGATCCAATAGACTATTTCTCTATTGTTTCCTACCATCATTATTCTCCCTTGTCTCGTTATCACACCTCTACTGCCTCCTATTTATCATTGTGTCCTGTTTATCCGTCTTTCACTTCAACTTTCTCTGAACAGCACTCCATCTTCATCGAGTCAGTCATTCAGGTAACTACAACACCAGGTACTAAAAGGGACGCGCCTCTATTCACTCTTGATATAAGGTTCATTTGACCTTTGGTTCTTGAGTATTGCTTACGTCACTACTGCATACCTGAGTCTTGGTCCGAGAAAATTTTACCCTATTTTGATCTTTAATTCATCCTGATATAGAGGTTATTTAGGATTACTTCTCTTACCTCGGTTAAGGCCATTTTAAACCTACACTCAAAAGATCGAAATAACGCTAAATTCGCCTTTAATTTCCCTCTGACATAGAGGTCATTGTCCTTTATCTAAGACCATTTTGTACTCGATATCGTAGAAGGATGGAACTATCACTAAACTCACCCTTAATTCATATTGACATAGAGGCTATTTAAGGAGGTTTCAGGTCACTCTAAGGTGCCTAGTTCTTCACATTTTTCTCCTCTTAAGTGTCTCTGTTGACAGTAATGGCGGTAATAGGTTTAAAGATCACTGTGCATCCTTGAATGACAGTGTAGCTAGACTGGCGTAGTTTAGTTTAACAAATTTATTGGCAGAGCTTGTAGTACAGTTTGCCTATTCTGAGTAATTCAGTCAGGTCTTGACACTGAGGGTGGTATCACTTCTCACTGTCACGCAGGACAGAGGTTCATACACAAAGAAATACATCATATTCATTAACAACTATAAATGTATAGAGATCAGATTCATATGGGTAATGTCACTGTTCACTGCCATGCAGGACAGAGGTTCGTACACAAAGAGTTGCATCATATTCATTGACAGTACATATACATATATGTAAACACACACACACACACATATACATACATATACGTATATACATACACATATACATGTACACGTACATATACATGCACACACGCACACATACATACATATACGTCGGTCAGATTCATGTGGGTAATGTCACTTTTCACTGCCATACAGGACAGAGGTTCGTACACAAAGAATGCATCATATTCATTGACACTATATATAGGTCAGATTCATGTGGGTAATGCCACTGTTCACTGCCACGTAGGACAGAGGTTCGTACATCACATTCACCAGCAGCATATATAGGTCAGTGGATCACATACATTGGAGTCATATTCTAATTGAAGACTAATCAGTGTGGGCTAGCAAATTTGGGATAAACAGCAAGAATGTCCTCAAGCACACCTGATTCAATGAAGTAATTACATAGTTCAAGATACAGTAAGTCAGGTGGCCTGAAGTCTTTGACAGTGTCACATTCAATAATGTAGTGTTCAAGTAGACTGGCGTAGATCACATGTAGTTACGGGGTGGATAGGGGGGAGTAGGGTGGGGTCGGGGGAGGACAGGGTGAGGGTAGGAGGGTGGGGGGGGTAGGGTGTGGGTGGATAGGAAGAGAGTATTGTGTGACATAGTGGGGGGAGAGGATTAGGTAACATATGGGAAAGGTGTGTGTGTGTGTGTGTGTGTCTGTGTGTGTCTGTGTGTGTATGTTATTTTATGTTTGTGTGTGCACAGTATGTATGTTATAGTGTGTATGTGTGTATTAATCATGCAAAGGGCCTTTTCCTTCAATTGATTTTAAAACATCAATTAATCTCAAGTACCTTAAGGCAACTCATACTCTAATAACATAACCAATATCTATCACAGTATTTCAGTAAATCATTATTATATATATATTTAGTAAGTTTCTATTTTTCATTTTATATTTTTAATTTTATTTCTGTATTCAATATATTTTATTTTTAGATATTATTTTTCATTATCACAAGTGGACAAAAATCACACAAATTCATTTTGTAATTCTTAATTTCATAAATTTTAACTAATACATTCGGTTATTTTTCACTATGATAAAATATTGTCAATAACATCTAACCGGAGGCCATTTTAGGTTCATATATCAATAAAATATATTAAAAAACATAGAATTCTTATAAAATTTAATAAAACAAAATTAAAATGGTATTCAAATTATTTATTAACAATATATATGACGACGGGAAGAATTTTAAAGCGAAAGCATCTCTGTCGGCCATCTTGGATTTCTTACCCACTACACTAATCATTAACTCCAGGTTATATAAACGTGAAGGTGTTTATATAACTTCCTCTACCCTATTATAAATGTGTTTTTTGGGGGAATTATTGACGTGGATGCTGTTTGGTGTTTGACTGTATACATGTTTGTTTGGATCCAATACTCATACTACAACTTATATTTGACTGTATAAGTATGATTGTATGAATGTAGTGCTCTTATTAGTATCTGAATTAAGTGTTTGTCTGTCTAAATACATCCACTTGAGTACGATAGCTCTCTGTGACAATATAAACATTTGTCACACTCGAGTAATCGTGTCCGGTTGAATGTTAGTATCGAGAATGCTTTTTGTATCCGTTGTTTTAAAAGAGTAATTTATCTTCTACGGGATTCAGGTCAAGCCGCTGTTGTTGTAAAGTGTTTGAGTTGTAATAAAGTGTAAATGTGTGTGTGTGGTTTTGTTTAGGTGTAAACCAGTATTTTGGGCGTTTACAGCTGTGGTTTGTAATGGTTTACAGCTGTGGTTTGAAATGATTTACAGCTGTGGATTGAAATGGTTTACAGTTGTAGTTTGAAATGGTTTACAGCTGTGGTTTGTAATGGTTGGTTAAAGCAATATTCACCACAGTAAACTCCCCACAGTAAACTTTACCACACCACACTCCCCTCCCTCCCCACACCCCTCCCCACACCCCTCCCCACAACTCAGTTAAACTTCAACAAACAAAGGCTGTACATTGAGGCAGAAGAACCAAGGAAATAAACTTTGGTAATTTATTGTCATCATTTAAGAAATCTGAACTTTTTTATGTTAATGCAGGAGGAAGCACAAGGGACTGTAGGTGTTTGTGCTTGTGGTGATGTGAGTACTGTTTGTGGTAATTTGAGTACTGTTTGGGGCGACTTGAGTACTTTTTGTGGTCTTGAGTACTGTTTGTGACGATTTTGAGTACTAATTGTTTGTAGTAAGACAGAGTTGTAAATTACTACCAGACACAAGGTATAGCCAGGTGAGAGAGAGAGAGAGAGAGAGAGAGAGAGAGAGAGAGAGAGAGAGAGAGAGAGAGAGGCGTGAATATTTATTTTTGCCCATACAAATCTCTCTCTCTCTCTCTCTCTCTCTACTCCCTTTATGTCAGCTTAACTAGATCCCTGTGTTGTGGGTCGACAATAATTTTAAGCTGGCTGGATATTCTTTCCCTCCTCCAGGACAAACAACAAAGTAGGAAAGCTTTATTGAGTTAAGATACAGTATGTTTGTGTAAGCTTAAACAAGATAGAGCGAAATATATGTACTGAGGACAAATCTTTTACGTAAACCTGAAATAAACAAGAAGAAATTATATACAAGTGGAAGATTTTCTTACATATGAATGATATTAGAGTAATGAGGTATTTTTTTTCTATTGTTAAAACTGAATGAAATTGTTGAGACTTAAGAAATTATTTGGGAATGTGAATCTAGACACGTATGGTATGATGAAATTTAAAATCCAGTGAGAAATTCTTAGCTCGTGAAGAAATTTGGAAAATCTATCGAAGGAAACATTGTTAATGAAGCAAGTAAAAAAAAATAAATAAAAAAATCCATTGGGAAAGTCCTCACATAATGAAGACAAAATAAAACTCAAAACGAAGAAAGAAAATCCCTTCACAATTCGAACCAAATCCAGCACCTAAATCCCACAAAACCCCATAAAACCCCCATAAATCCCCCCAAATCCCACAACACATCAACATCCCCAGTTAACCCCAAATCACCAACTACACTATCCATCACAATCTTCCTCGTAATCATCTTAAACCGTAAAAAAAGCAAATGATAGAAGATCTTACTTAATACTTTAAACTAAAACATTACCAAATTTACTCGTGGTAACTGGGTAATGTAGGAAATTACTTAGGGATTAGCCGAGGGATGGTTGAGAGAAGGAGGTGGTAGTGGTAGTATTTGGTTGAGGTGGTGGTAGTCTTTGGGAGAGGGAAGGTGGTGGTGGTGGTAGTAGTGGTAGTAATCCCGTGGTCTTATTCCTCAAGTCTTTAACTGGATACATAATTAGGTACTAAGACTGTCCTTGGACGTCACATACACACACACACACAAACACACGTACAAGGAGAGAAAGAGAGAGAGAGAGAGAGAGAGAGAGAGAGAGAGAGAGATGCATCACCCATCACCAACCAACCCGGGACCCAGGCTATAAAACTCTACGGTCCCAGGCTGCCACGTTTCACTTACTCTGCCTGCCCGCCCTCCACTCACATATACCCAACACCTATTGGTAAAGTAATGACCAAGGAACACTCTACAATATACTTTTATTCTCCACATATAAAGCTAATTATTACTCTTAACTAATTATAGGAATTAATGATCGTATTTAAAATATTTTAGGCTTTTTAACATGGTCTCTGATGTCGGTGTAATTCTTCAACATGGGAACTTGTTATGTTTACACTAAGAGAAGCGTATGTTTGTATGTCCTTAATTTGTGTTTATGTTTCAGTTTTAATTAACAATATAATTTTAAAATGATGATTGCTTGATAATTAATAAGAATATATGAGTTAATTATTGTTGATTAGGATAGAGTTAAATGAGGAGTTAAATTAAATAGTAAAAATTAAAGAATTATGTACTGTATATAATAATTTGTAAGTTTACAGAAATAAGTTAGACATAATAAGAGCTTAATTATACCTTAAAATGAAGTCTTCTGTCGTTCAAGTACTAAAACAGTACTTGATTGATATAAATATTTAAGAAAAAGACTTGGCTACCCGGAGTTAATTATCGCTTGTTAATATCATCACAGGGTAGTTACGTCTGATTCATGTCTTGCTTATGAGAGACATTATTCATTTAAAGAGAGCGAGATACTGACTAGAATCTTATCTCTCTTTTATAACCACTTGAGAGATAGTTTCATTCTCTTTGTCAATATTATCTCCAAGAATTGTACGTTTATTTTACCATTAACTAGGAATAATGACAACGATTCCTTTTGTGTTTTTTTTTCTATTCGATATTAACCCCATTAACCATTCATAAAGGTAACACAGGTAGATATATATTCTCACCTGTCTAATTAAGGTGTAGCTTGTGTTCATTGACCTCTTAGAATCCACCTTTATGTCGTTATTAAGAGAATCAGTTATATACTTTCTCACATCTTCAGGTAGAGATGCAAATTAGGGCATTAACCAGTTAGGACATTATTTATTTACCATAATCAACAGATAGGAGTCGATCTCATTAACTCTCATTAACTTACCTGTGTGGATGTTGGTCTTAATTAACCTTGACCTAATTATAATGAGGTGAATAATGGATTCTTGAGGTCAGGTCATCTTGGCACTGAGTACATGAGAGGGATAAAGTATATGTATGTATGTATGTATGTATGTATGTATGTATAAGGACACACACAATAAAAACAATAGACTCGAATTTCCTACTTTTATTATTGATCATTTTTAACAACATTTATTGCTTCTCTGGTCACCTGTTATCACTAAGATCAAAGCTTGTATGATACACGTTAATAACCCGCTGTATACAAGACCAAAACAGGCGGGGAGGAGATATATTCCACAAAACGTAAACAGATTAAAAATTTGTTCTAAAATAAAGCTTACAGTGTGATAGGATACGGTATTGGTGTGTTATTTAGTGTTAATTATGAAGAAATAAATATTTAATTTTATTTACATCGTTTATTAAGAGATTATAACTGAAGGAAAAATAATTATTCGAAGGTTTCTAAAAAAAGGGGATTATTTTTTTTAAAGAATAAATTTACATTGAGGAAATTTTTTTATTCTAAAGTATATATTTATATATATAGGATTAGATGTGTGTTTTGATTTTCAGTTTTTGTTTTGTTTTGTTTTTCTTTTGGATCTTCATTTTGTTTTTCTTCTTGTTTTTCATCATCATCATCATCATCATCATCATCATCATCATCATCACCATAATCATTATCATCATCATCATCATCATCATCATCATCATCATCACCATAATCATTATCATCATCATCACTATCACCAACATCATCATCATCATCATCATCACTATCATCATCATCACCAACATCATCACCAACATCATCATCATCATCACTATCACTATCACCATCACCATCACCATCATCATCACCATCACCATCACCATCACCATCATCACTATCACCATCACCATCACCATCACCAACATCATCATCATCATCATCATCATCATCACCATAATTATTATCATCATCACTATCACCAACATCATCACCAACATCATCATCATCATCATCACCATCATCATCATCACTATTACCAACATCATCACCAACATCATCATCATCATCATCACCACCATCATCATCATCATCATCACCACCATCATCATCATCATCATCATCATCATCATCATCACCAACATCATCATCATCATCATCATCATCATCATCATCATCATCATCACCACCATAATTATTATCATCATTATCACCATCACCATCATCATCACCAACATCATCATCATCATCACCATCATCATCATCACTATTACCAACATCATCACCAACATCATCATCATCATCACCACCATCATCATCATCATCACCACCATCATCACCATCATCATCATCATCATCATCATTATCATCATCATCACTATCACCATTATTATCATCATCATCATCATCATCATCATCATCACCAACATCATCACCATCATTATCATCATCATCATCATCATCATCACTATCACCATCACCATCATCATCATCATCACCATCATCATCATCATCATCATCATCATCACCACCATAATCATTATCATCATCACTATCACCAACATCATCATCATCATCACCAGCATCATCATCATCATCACCATCATCATCATCACCATCATCATCATCATCACCATCACCATCATCATCATCATCACTATCACCAACATCATCATCATCATCATCATCATCATCACCACCGTAATCATTATCATCATCATCACTATCATCATCATCGTCATCATCATCACCATAATCACCATCATCACCATCACCATTATCATCACCATCATCATCATCATCACCATCACCACCATCATCATCATCACCATCATCATCACCATCATCACCATCATCACCATCATCATCATCATCACCATCATCATCATCATCACCATCATCATCATCATCATCATCACCATCATCACCATCATCACCACCATCATCATCACCATCATCATCATCATCACCATCATCACCATCATCACCATCATCATCATCATCATCCTCATCATCATCATCATCATCACCATCATCATCATCATCATCATCATCATCATCATCATCATCATCATCATCATCCATCATCATCATCATCAACATCATCCTCACCATCATCATCATCATCATCATCATCATCCTCATCATCATCATCATCATCATCATCATCATCATCATCATCATCATCATCACCATCATCATCACCATCATCATCATCACCATCATCACCATCATCACCATCATCATCATCATCACCATCATCATCACCATCATCATCATCATCATCATCATCATCATCATCCTCACCATCATCATCATCATCATCATATTCATCATCACCATCATCACCATCATCATCATCATCATCATCATCACCATCATCATCATCATCATCATCATATATCACACACCTGTATATTTTTATTTATTTTATTTATTTGATCTTTTCGTTCACTCATCACACAGTGTTACAAAGACGGCAGCTTATAGTTTAGTTTACCCCTCGAGTTTAATTACAGGGGGGGACAGTGACTCGGAATTCCCTCCCCCTCCTCCTACTTCCCTCTCCTTCCTTCCTTCCTCCTCTCTTCGTCTCTCCCTCTTCCTTCCCTCACTTCTACTTTCCTCCCTCCTCTCTTCCCCCCCCCCCCCTTGTATGTGTGGAGGTGCTCGGGAGGGAGAGAGAGAGGGGGGAGGAGGCGGGGGGGGGTGGTGTTAGCTGGTTGGGTCTTTCACCCTAGCAGTCAGAGAGCCACAGACACAAAAAGGCTGATAATTACCGTTTCCAGCTGTCTCCCCTGAACAATATCTCGACAACAACAAATACCAATTTCATGTAAAGAAGAGATGATGACGGGAAAGACGATTTATTTGCACGCTACGCAGGTCATGGGTTTTGGGCCTTTTCTGTCTTTCTTTTCTTTCTCTAATTGTCTCTCTCACTTTCGCTAGTTCTCTCTCTCTCTCTCTTTTACGCTTTGTTACATTTATCAACTTTTATTAACATATTTTTATCGGGTTAAATCTGTTTATTTTTGTGGCCGATTATCGCTATTAAATTTACGTTGTTTGTGTGAGATTAAATCGGCTTATGCGATACAGATTTTATCGTTACAAAAGGTAATAGGAATTAATTAGGTCAAGGTTGGGTTGGGTTGGGTTAGCTTAGGTTAGGTTAGGTTATTGCTGTTATTATAGTGATTTATTCATGTTTTTTTCATGTGATGAATCCGTGGTTAGGCTAGCAAATGGTAGTTAGAGATTAATTAACAACTCAAACCTAACAAGCAATCGAGAGAGTAGTAGTAGTAGTAGTTTGTTCGCAATTGGTAGTTAGAAATTCAAGAATAACAAGCAGTTGAGAGAATCCGTAGTTAGTTAGCAAATGTTAGTTAGAGATTCATTAACAACTCAAACCTAACAAGCAATTGAGAGAGTGAGTGTACCAACATTGCCTGACAGAAGACGTTGTAGGAGTGATGATAGTAATAATCACTTAATTGTCAGCAGCACTGGTTTGACACATAATTGGCCATTAGTGATTACATGCTGGAGAATTTTAATTATGGTTTACCTTCACGCAGGTAGTAATTACGAGGTGTGTATGTCGCTACCTGGTGGGCTAATTAATGGATAGTAAGGCTGGAAGGTCATTACTTAGCACCTGCGGGGGGGGGGTAAGGTTAGGTTAGGTTACGTTTCGTTACGTTACGTTTCGTTACGTTACGTTAAGCTAGGTTGGTTAAGGTTAGGTTACGTTAGGGTAGATTAGATTAGATGATGATGATGGTAGTGATGATGTAGTGATGATAGTGATGGTGATTATGATGGTAGTGATGGTGATAATGATGATAGTGATGGTGATTATGATGGTAGTGATGGTGATAATGATAATAGTGATGGTGATTATGATGATAGTGATGGTGATAATGGTAGTGATGGTGATTATGATGATAGTGATGGTGATAATGGTAGTGATGGTGACACTCCCAGGAACATTTCACCATCTACGGGCTGGAGAGGACCATCTACCATATGTTCAACACGCGATATCATTTGGGTTCCTCTTGACGCTAAACACACACCCGTCCACGGAGAGAATGGAGGAGGGAGAGAGGGAAGTTAGAGGGGGGGGTAGATGGAGGGGAGGAGGGAGAAAAGGTAGGTGAGGGGTGAAGGGTTGGAGGGACGGAGGGAGGGAGGGAGGGAGGGTAGGCTGGGCTGGTGGGAGGGGAAAAAAGGTAGCAGCGGGTAGGGGTGGAGGGTAAGATGGAAGGGGGAGGGGGGGGTAGGATGGAGAGGGAGGAGGAGGAGGGTCACAATTTTCTGGTGTTAATGAAGGAGTGAGGGAGGAGAGGAATGGAGGGGGTTAGGTTAGGTTGGATTAGGTTAAGCTAGGTTAGGTTAGGTTAGGTTGATAAGCAAGTTGATTTGGCATAGACACTTGTACTACCTGATTGGTAATTTGACTTCAGTGTGACAGTGTCGAGGGAGGCAGTGACAGTGTTGAGTGTGGCAGTGAAAGTGTCGAGTGTGGCAGTGACAGTGTTGCAGTGACAGTGTCGAGTGAGGCAGTGACAGTGTTGAGTGTGGCAGTGACAGTGTCGAGTGTGGCAGTGACAGTGTTGCAGTGACAGTGTCGAGTGAGGCAGTGACAGTGTTGAGTGTGGCAGCGACAGTGTTGAGTGTGGCAGTGACAGTGTTGAGTGTGGCAGTGAAAGTGTCGAGCGAGGCAGCAACAGTTGAGTGTGACAGTGTTGAGTGAGGCAGCAGTTGAGTGACAGTGGCAGTGACGAGCGAGGCAGCAACAGTGTTGAGTGTGACAGTGTTGAGTGTGTGACAGTGTTGAGTGTGGCAGTGAAAGTGTCGAGCGAGGCAGCAACAGTTGAGTGTGACAGTGTTGAGTGTGGCAGTGACAGTGTCGAGCGAGGCAGCAACAGTTGAGTGTGACAGTGTTGAGTGTGGCAGTGACAGTGTCGAGCGAGGCAGCAACAGTTGAGTGTGACAGTGTTGAGTGAGGCAGTGACAGTGTTGAGTGTGACAGTGTCGAGTGAGGCAGTGACAGTGTAGGGATAACTCTGAAACACACACACACACACACCAACCCACACCCACCCCACCTACACCCACACCCACCCACACCTACCCACACACAGACAAGAAACTGATATATTATTAAAGCTGAGGACACGGTGGGTAATAACGGGACACCAAACCATTAGAATCATTGGGTCATTCTCAAGCCCACAATTTAACAGTTCAGAAATAAGACACGTGGTGATTTGTGGAGGGGCGTGGTGAATTGTTGGTGGTGACTTGGTGGGCGTGGTGAATTGTTGGTGGTGACTTGGTGGGCGTGGTGAATTGTTGGTGGTGACTTGGTGGGCGTGGTGACTCGGTGATGGGCATGATGACTTGGTGGTGGGCGTGGTGTTTGTAGAGGGTGTGGTGAATTGTAGGTGAGCGTGGTGATTTGTGGCGATTTATGGTGACTCGGGGGCGTGGTTATTTGTGGTGGGCGTGGTGACTTGTGGTAGACGTGGTGATTTGTGGTGGTGACTGGTGGGCGTGGCGACCTGTGGTTAGGCTAAGTTATGTTAAGTTTGGTTAGGTTAAGTTACTGTTGATTAGGATAGCTTAGGTTAGGTTAGCTTAGGTTATGATTTCTTAGGTTAATTTAGTCTATAGGTTAAGCTAGGTTAGGTTAGATTGCTTTAGGTTAAATTAGGTTAGGTCACATGTTAATTTAGATTAGGATCTAATCTGTTCTGACCTAACTTAACCTAACCTACCCCTTACTAGCCAGCGTTTGGACGTTAATCGAGTGAAATAAGCTTGGGTGTCTAATCTTCAGGTGATCCGAAAAGACTAATAAGTGAGAAACAACAGGTAGATACACTCAGGTATACATTACGAATTACACAAAGGTAATCCTTAATTAATTACATTTCAACGGCAAATCAGTAAAGAAGTTTCCTTATTTTAGTTATTTTATTATTCACTTAACAGAAAAAAAATCATCTTTCTTTCAGTAACGACAAAAGATTCCGTTCAGCAGAAGTAGAAAACAGGGAGATGGTTTTAGAGGAAGAATTTATGACGTTTAATGAGGATTATTACGTCGAAATCAATCCCCGACGAGATTAACTATTCCTCGTCATTTATTTCCCCCCCCCCCCACCATAAACGCTTGATCTCAACACTAAGAGCCTCGTTAAGCGTTACTTTCCCGCCCTCGTTATAAACACACCTCACCCCGACTACATTATTCTCGCTGAGGTCGCTTGAAGAATTCCCTCTACTTAAAATCCCCTTTCTCTCCAATCATTTCCATGGGCTGGCAAATCACTCGCAGAAGTGGATTGGTTGCACCGCCTGGGGGGCCTCTCACTCACACCTGGACCCCCACACTCTGGTCACCACCCTCACCCTCTCCTCCATGATACATCACGGAGGAGAAACCACCCATTAACTCGTTCTGGGGATAAGAGTCGTGCTAATTAAGCAGGAACTAATAAGTGCCAGTAGCCGCTTAGCTCAGATATATTGGGTGGTGTTAAGGGAGTTAGACATAGCATGATCATCCAGCGTACGTCTTTCTCTCAGTAGTCATGATGCCCTCTGGCCCCTGCACGCACTCGCACGCCCCTCCTCCTTCCGCTACACCTTTCTCAGCGACGATGACACGCTCAGGTAATCTAAAGGAGTATATTTTCACGAGTAAGGGACGTGGAGACACTGAAGGCTGGCAGACACAACTACCCCGTGTGACGACGACAGACGAGGAGGTGAACCCGTGTTTGTTGACGATAGCGGGGTCGAGATGGTGCACTACTGCGGACGTGCAAAAAAAAAACTACAAAAGCGCAAAAACGTCGGATAGGCATTCTTTTGTTTTAAATTAACTTGTTATTCGTCACAAAAACTCGACCAGTGCGTTTGCAAAGTTTACTGGTGGTTTGGTTGATGTATGTGGTAACGGGGAGGAGTTACGGCGAGGCGTCATCTAACAAAGAACTTATCATGGCGGCCGTGATGTTAGAGTCTCAAGTCATACTTCATGTGAGTTAAACCTCCACCTTGAAACTCACTCCTCTTATTTGCTATAATTATATCGAGTATTCGGTATTTACGAGGGCTGTAGTTGTTCAAGTTGTGTGTGTATAATTAGAGGTAATTTGCAGTAGTGTATACAGCTGGGAGGTCTAGAGACAGGTATGTTCTCTCTCCCTCCCATGATAACATTCCACAGTGGATTATCTTCGCCTCTTACTTCAGGCCACACGCGGTCACCTACCTACCTACCTACCTGGTCCGACTAGCACGCTCGCTACATCAAATTCTACATCGTTATCTATGTCATCTGGGTGATGTGTTTGTCCTAATATATCCCGGAGTGGTGGTCGTAATGTCACTTGTTGCTTCTGGGTAAATACTTCCAGATTATCCACAGCGTTCATCTCAACACACCGACAAGTCTTACAACTGGGTACAAGAGATGGGGAGAGGGATGGTGGTCTTGTTTCACTTCCACACCTTTGAAGGGGAGTCACTTGAAGAAGACATACACTCATCAGGACTGTATAAACTGTCAGTAAATGAAAAATAACACCGCCATGATTTCCATTTTATAAGCTGGCAAGTGTTCTGCTCTGGCGGGTATTGAGGGGGAGGAGTTGTATAAAAGTTTTTGTTTTGGGTGTTGTGATGAGGAACCCGACCACGTACCCTCATACATCCTTGTTTATGCCGATCTGTTGCTGTTTATTGTCCTGGATTACTGGCCTGGGTCGAGGCGTCCCATCGTTACCGCCAGCTCTTGTTGCTCTTGGTATCTGTCTATTGAGGATAATGAAGGTTTTGCATGTACGCGATTATTATTTTATTCTTGGTTATTTTCAGTTATTTTGACCTTGAGATTATAGGTGAATTATAAGGTTACAGGTAGATACACTGTTCTTGTTATATACCTGGAAGGGGTCAGCTAATATATCACCATATTAAACGAGGTATCTTTTGTTTGCATACGTAAGTGCCCGGTAGGTGGAGCTGACCAAAGCCACGGACAAGGAACACGAGAACAAAGATAATAACACGAGAACAAGTTTAAATGTTATTAAAGTTCAATCAACCTTTGAACTTGAACATAACCACCAAGAGAGACCCTGAGGAAGCAATGTAACCCCCCCCCCAAAAAAAAAAGAATTATTATCAAAATCTGTTTATTTACACAACCTAAGCATTTTCTGGCTCATAAGAGGACCAATGTAAATGTAAGTAGATGCCAGCTACTACTAGATTACTTAAATCATTGTGTTCAAACGTGTTCCCATCTCGCCAGCATTGAAATCATATGTTTATTACAATAGCACTACTAAGTATAACCTTCTTGTAGACAATTGATACCTGAGTTATCCCTTTATCTATCTCTCTCACACACACACACACACACACACACACACACACACACACACACACACACACATACACACACACACACACACACATCTGATATATTCACTCTTACTTGCATCTACGGAAATACCTGTCATTATGTTATCAGGTACAATTATCGTTACTACTAAAGCTACTACTACTACTGCTACTTTTGTTACTGTTGCTGTTACTGGTATTGGAATTTGTACTGTTACTGTACTACTACTACCACTGATATTGTTTATTTCAGCTGTTTTATTTTATTTTATCAGGTCTTTGGTATATTTAATGTTATCGCTGAGGATCTATTTGTTGACAGTCGCCCTTCTTTTGTTTATTGTGGGATATTGTGGCGTCTATAGACTTTAGGGTGAAGTGGGATCAAATTCTGTTCGGTGGCTTGTGGTATAGTGCGTCAGAGGAGTTTAAAGTGAAGGATGGTTTAAAAATGTTAGTCTTGCGGTCATCGTATTCAAAGGGTTAAAGCTATCGTACTCAAGAGGTTAAAGTCATCGTACTCAAAGGGTTTAAGGCATCGTACTCAAGAAGTTTAAATCATTGTACTCACGGGGGTTAAAATAATCGTACTCCAATACTACAAATAAAACAATGACTCATACTAGACACCCATACACTTGACTCATACGCATTACACTTTAAACAACACCCCAAAAAAACGTAAAAGTCACTCGTGAACTCAACACTCACACACTCCTCTCATCACACGCCAACAAGTGGATTCACTCACAATAAATCACGTTAGTTACAGGAATAGCAAGCCATCATCATTATCATTATCATCATCATTATCATTATCATCATCATTATCATCATCATTGTCTTACTGCCTTTTCCACATATGCGAGTGTGGGTTAGTCGTGATTACCCATACTGGCAAGGCGAGGTCAGGTGATCAAAGAGTAACCCTTAACACAAAATAAATCTCTTGAGGCCTATAACAACACACACACACACAGAGCAACAGAGACATTGATCACCAGACAGGATCACCCAAGACACGAGAGGTAGGTACTTAATTCCCAGCATCAGTCCAGCAAAACATCTACTGTACCTTCCCGACTACCTGTGTAACCCTTCCTCCTGTTCCACACACACACACACACACACACATTCTATCTATAGTTAACTAAAACACAGCCCCTCATATTACATACAGCTCTACCTATCCCTACCACACAACACACACCCCTCTACACATCCCTACCACACCACACCACACCACACATCCCTACCACACCACACCACACATCCCTACCACACAACACACACCCCCTACACATCCCTACCACACCACACACAGCTTCCTACGACACCACACAACACTATCCTACACACCCCTACCACATCACAGAGGGACCAGTTCCTGAAGGCAGTTAGTCTGTTCCTGAAGGCCAGGCACACCAAGACCTGAACCTGGCAACACCTACAACAACATTACCTGTTTCCAGTGACCCCTGGCTACACCAAACCAAACCACAACACACTCAGGTCTTCGCTCAACATAACTCTTGAACATAAATACAAATTAAGAGTTAAGATAATTGATAAAAACGTAAATAAGAGAGTTAAAGATAATACAATACTACTATATGCCATCTGTGTTGTGTTCAGGTGGATAAATTAATAGTCATTAGTGTGTCTCTTTGTAATCAGTGATAAAGTGGATATATTATTGGGTGTGGTGGATGGGGGTGGAACAGCTCCTAGGATGAGTTAATATCTTATCTGGCCGGCGGGTACCTCACTCACAGACTGCATGCTGGAGGCTAATACTGGAATGACCATTGGGTAAAGGTGGAGATGCGGGTGAGGGTGAAGGTAAAGGTGGAGGTAAAGGTGAAGATGGAGGTGAAGAGGTGATGGTTGTGATCGAGTGCTACAGACGAGAACTACAGGATAAGCTGATGTAAATACCCAACAATCAACACTATAGTAAATACGGCTCCCCTACCTGCTCCTTATCCCCTGAACCCGCTGTTATACTTACTTACCTGTACATTATGTCTACTTAACACCTTTTACCTGCTTGTCACACCTGTGGTAGACCTGCTCTCTGATGTCACCTGTCGGCAATAGGTGTGGGTCCCAGGTGAAGCTAACCTAACCAAACCTATCCTATCCCAAGGAAGAGGGGGGGGGGGGATACCTTGAGTACGATAACGGAACCCCTTGAGTACGATAACTTAACGCCCTCATATTCAAGAGATTTAGACAAAATACTGACAGGTTTTATGCCATCTTACTGAAGGAACTAATTGATCGTACTCAGTGGGTTTAAATCACGTATACTAAATGTGTGTGTCAGGTTTACAATGGATAATTAGCCTTGTGTACACTATTTGAGTAATTATTATATAACTAATGATTAAGTTTTTATCAATGTGTAAACTGCATATAATAAGATGATAATTGATGATCGTGGAAAATATCACTTCATATCAAAACTAAACTTGATTATCGCCACACAATCATCTAACTTAACCTAACTGGAAACTGACTTAACTATCATAAAATAAAGTATACTGTCTTTCATATTTTAAAGGTTGGATTAAGGACAAATTCACTTAGGTTAATTTATGGTCACAGTTAATTAGTCAAGTCTGACATATTTCTGTTGTACGTATATCACATTTATTGAATATTCATAATTTCATTATCTTTGAATATCCAAGAATTGTAATATAAAAACAATTAACGGTAAAGGTAGTCATACCTGTGATTACTTTCTACAATTATTGCATCTAGTTATAATTGAGTGGAGCATCAAGGTGAGTTAGGTAAGATACAAGGAGTTTAAAGATGAAAATGTATTACAGTCTCTCCTCGACTTACGACGGTGTTCCGTCCCGACGACCATGTCGTAATACCTGAAATATTGTTATTAAATATTATCATCAATGACTTCTTTTTGGTATTAAACAATACAATTTGGTGCTAATTTTTTCCTCTTATATAAAGTAGCTTTAGTGTATAGGGTGAAACATCTATCATGAAGTGATTGTCATTAGAACTTTACGGGGTCTGAATTTGTAAAAAACACAACTAATGTGTTTAATCTACTCATAATAAATTTGGTAAAATGAATGTTTAGGTCATCCACCTCTACTTGGCATTTGAAGAAACATAATTTCAATGTCACCAAACCTAACCTAACCCAACTTAACTAATCTAACATAACCTAACTTAACTGGTAAAAATCGGTCAACTTAAAATCATTAAATTCGCTGGATGGCCAAAAAGATAATAATATCATCAATTCCATTTACTTTAGAAGGACTTATTCATTTTTGTTGAAATCATGGACATACAAAGCCAATATATCTACATTTGATTCTACCAGTGTGAATGGCAAAGTTAATTAATATCACCACTCCAACTGTTGGCCCAAACAAGTCGTAAAGTAGTTCTTTTTTGTAATACATCGAGTCACTAAGGGAATATAAAAATAAAACATGAATTTAGGTCACTGAATTTATCTTATTAGTAGCAAATTGTGGTTAAACTGATACACAAATGAAACATGCCTGGGAAGTACCTAGCACTAGTTACCTGGCATATTTGGACTTATTAAAATATGAAATCTAGGCTAATAAGTAATTATACTAAGGAAATGATTATTTTGGTAGTGCTGGACTGTTATTAATTGCGCTCATTACGAAAATTGGGTCGATATTAATTCTGATAAAGGACGTCATTCACCATCCCAGAGGAAGCTGTTCTCACCACTCTTCAAATAGACCATTTACGACTTTTTTTTAGTTCAATTTGATTTCAATACATTTCTACACATAAATTAGTTGTATTAGTTATCTTAAAGGCTTACCTTTTATGATGGTTAGGCGAATTTGGAGGATATAAACGGCGAGTAGAGGCTGGCGGCATTTTTCGTACACAAACATGGACCGCTTTTAAAAAGAACAATACAATTCTGCATGTGCTGTTCTGTATGGAGTATATCGTATAACAAATATTATTCCTTTGCAGATTTATACATTTTATGTCCATCCAAATCAATTTTCTTTCTTTTGGTTTCAAAAATAGTTGCCGGACGAAATTTCCCCATGTTCCAATAACGATGGCTGTCCACGGGTAATGTTGTGAACCTCGTGGAGAACTGAAGTTGTTCCTGGAAATGAAATGGAAGGATGATTTACTAAGTTGATATTGTGTTCTCCTCTATCTCTCTCTTGTGTGTGGTTTTTTTACGGGAATTAGCCAACCCGGGCACAGGTCAAACGACCCACAACGGAGCCTGGGGGGCGAAAAAAAAGAACTTTATTTTTATGAGATTCTGTCTGTTCGTCCATCTTGTGCGGGCAATCAACATGGTAGGTAGTGAGCCGGTCGAGTCTCTGTTGTTTTGACGCTTTTTTGTTTTTTTAATGCCCCAATTTAAAAGAGTGACTTACAGTAGATGAATTCACCATTTGGGGGTAAGGGTGGGGGGAGTGAGGGTGGGGGATGGGGGTTGGCGGGGTGAGGGTGGAGGGTGGGGGATGAGGGGTGTGGTAATGGAGAAGGTTTAGGTGAGGGAATTTAGTGGACAAAGACTTGAGAATCCAACAGACATATACACAAGATAGTCATACACACACATACATGGCAGTCACATGCACAAGACAGTCATACACACACACACACACACACACGACAGTCATGTACACAAGAAGACAAGTCATACACGCCCACATAGCTTGAATGTTGTACGGAGTGCCCCATTATATCTCTATGTTAATAAACGTCTACTTTTGGAGGTCGACTGCGTAAATATATGAATTATTAAAGAAAAACAGGAAAAACAGCTAATGTAACATAAATAGACCTTCCAAAAAGTCGATAGTAATTCCCCTGCCTGTGACACGACGAAGTAAGTACCTCTATCTAGCTCCTCCAGTCCCAGATCGAGGCAAGGCCAAGCCAGTTCATCACTTATTAACTAAACTCTCGGGTAGGTGTTGGGTGGTGTGGTGCAGTGCGTGGTGAAGGGTGGTGAAGTGTTGGGTAGGGTGGTGTGGGGTGGTGTAAGGTAAGGTAAGGTTAGGTAGGGTAGGACATCCCGTCTATAACCCCCCACCCACACCCATCATCCTCTCACCCATCCTGGGAGGTGGGGAATGGTACCATCCGTCAGCCAACAACAGAAGGTACCAAGAACCACTGACTGGGAAGGGTGAGAGGATGAAGGGTGGGTGGGAAGAGAGGGATGATGAGAGGGTAGTGCAGTGGGCGGTGTACTAAAAAAATAAAAAAATAAAATAAAAAAATAAAAAAATAAAAAAAAGTGTAGTGGGTCGTTGCGTTGCGGTGGGTCGTTGGGTTCGTTGCGGTGGGTCGTTGGGTTCGTTGCGGTGGGTCGTTGGGTTCGTTGCGTTGGGTCGTTGGGTTCGTTGCGGTGGGTCGTTGCGGTCGGGTCGTTTGGGTTCGTTGCGTTGCGGTGGGTCGTTGGGTTCGTTGCGTTGCGTTGGGTCGTTGGGTTCGTTGCGTTGGGTCGTTGGGTTCGTTGCGTTGGGTCGTTGCGTTGCGTTGGGTCGTTGGGTTCGTTGCGTTGCGGTGGGTCGTTCGATTCTTTTGGTGTTTTTTTTAACTTAAATGATTAATATAATTGAGAATAATAATTAGAACATTTATAATTACTGTAATTCCTGGTCATTTGTCAACAACATCAGAATTGAGACAGCACAAATAATACGTCATAAAATAGGGTAGTGTTGGGTAGGGTGGTGTAGGGTGGTGTATTGGGGGTGTAGGACATCCCGACTATAACCACCCACCCACACCCATCATCCTCTCACCCATCCTGGGAGGCGGGGAATGGAACCATCAGAGAGCCAACAACAGAAGGTACCAAGAACCATCGACTGGGAAGGGTGAGAGGATGAAGGGGTGGGTGGGGTGAGAGGGATGATGGGGAGTGGGGGATGATGAGAGGGAATCGACATCCTTCCCAGGAAGTGGAGAATGGTACAATCCGTCAGGCGCCGACAGAAGGTATCAGGACCCACCGACTGGGAAGTGTGTGTGTAGGGTGGTGTAGTGGGTGGTGTAGTGTGGGGTATGGTGGTGTAGTGAGGGTGTAGTGGGTGGTGTAGTATGGGGTATGGTGGTGTAGGGTGGTGTACGGTAAGGTATCAGGACCCACCGACTGGGAAGTGTGTGTGTAGGGTGGTGTAGTGGGTGGTGTAGTGGGGTATGGTGGTGCAGTGAGGGTGTAGTGGGTGGTGTAGTATGGGGTATGGTGGTGTAGGGTGGTGTATGGTAAGGTATCAGGACCCACCGACTGGGAAGTGTGTGTGTAGGGTGGTGTAGTGTTGGGTATGGTGGTGTAGTGGGGGTGTAGTGGGTACTGTAGTATGGGGTATGTTGGTGTAGGTGGTGTACGGTAAGGTATCAGGACCCACCGACTGGGAAGGGTGTGGAATCCCCCCATCCCCCATCCACACCCATCCTGGGAGGTGGAGAATGGCACCATCCGGTAGTTGGCAACGGAAGGTATCAGGACCCTCCGACTGGGAAGGGTGTGGAATCCCCCCATCCCCCATCTATCTGTGTCTCTGTGTCTGACTGTTTCTGCCAGTCTGTCTCACAATATCGATCTCTGTCTGTCTTTCTGATTTTCTGCCTCTGTTTTTCTGTCTGTCTGTCTCTTTCGTCTATATGTTAGTCTATGTCGCCGTCTCTGTTTCTGTCTGTCCCTCTATTTCTCCGTCTGTCTGTCTGTCAGTTGTCTGCTTGTGTCTGCGACAAACAGACAGACAGGCAGACAGAAAGAAATGGACACAGAGACACACAGACAGAGATTGAGATATAAAGACAGACAGAGACTGAGACACACACAGACAGAGACACAGACAGACATGACAGAGACCAACAGACAGACAGAGAGATTCCTACAAGTTGTTATTATTTCTCCTTTTACCAAAGTGTTCCTGTTGCTTAACAACTCAATCAGATACGTTATGGTTACGTGGTGAGTCAATGTTTTGTCTGTTTCAGTTTGGGTGACAGCGGTCGAGCCTGAGAAGAGCGCCGGACCTTCTTATTTACGGCGATTCCTTCTTTATCTTGAGTTATTAGCCAAGATTATCTGTCTCTCCCTGTCTGTCTGTCTCCGCTCGTCTGTTTGTCTGTCTGTATGTCTTTTTCTGTCTGTGTCTTTCGGTGTGTTTGTCCGTTTGTCTGACGGTTTCTGTCTGTTTCTGTGTGTCTGTCTGTTTAATGTCTGTCTGTCTGTGTCCGTCCGTCTGTCTGTTTTTCTAACTGTCTCTGTTTGTCTGTCTGTCTACAAATCCTCCCTAAGGAATCCTATCCTATAAATCAACATACCCGACCACCGCCCCCCCCCACCCCCCAACAAAAAATAAATAAATAATTAACAAAATAAAAATAAATAAATAAATTAATAAATAAAAAAATAAAAAATAAAATAAAATAATAAATAAATACAATAAAATAAAATACCAACCAACCTCCAAACACAGCAACACCCCCACCCCCCCAGACAAAGCCGCACAGAAATACTTACAATTCTCCATACCCAACCTCAGGGACAACCCTCTCAATAAAAACAACCTAACTCAACAACTCCCTTCAACAAAAAACAGACAGACAGACAGAGAGACAGAACAGACAGCCAGAGACCGACATAGTGGAAAGACAGAGAGGCTGAGACAGAACGAGACAAACACAGACACAGACAGACAGTGACAGACATTGTAAAAATAGACTGGCAGACAGAGACAGACTGACGGACAGACAAACACAGATACAAAGACAGACAGAGACTGAGAGACAGACGGACAGAGACAGTTAGACAAACTAACTCTACCAAAGCACCAATCACCTACTGCGGCACCAAGAGACGCCAACCCCAGTAAATAGAAACCCTCCTCCTGGTGTACATTAACACAGTATAACCTTTTTCTTCTATATTTTAAATTTATTTCTGTTCCTTTTTCGCCCCCCCCCCTCCCCCCCCCAGGCCCCGTTGTGGGTCGTTTGATCTGTGCCCGGGTGGGCTAATTCCCATTAAAAAAAAAAAGCAACTGGCTGGGCCCAGCCTCGAACTGGTCCCGGCGGTGCTAGACGTAGTTCGTCAGGCCACCGCCACGGGTCTACTGTCGGCTTTTGTGAAGGTGGTTTTGTTGTTTTTCTTTAATAATTCATATATTTTCGTAGTTTTTCTCAAGATTTGTATGAATTTATACTCCAATAACAGAGTTACAATTGTATTGAAGCTGTGTGTGGCCCTTTTACAGCCAATCTTGGCTACTAACTCAAGATACACTTGTGTGTGCGTGTTTGACTGTCGTGTGTATGAGTGTCGTGAATCATGAAGAAATTTTGCAAGAACCTTTACCAAAACACATACAAAAGAATACCAAACAGTTATAAACAACAGCGCCACGGTAACTCTGCTATTTGAGTTTAAAATCACGTTAAGAACTGCGAAAATAAATCAATTATTGAAGAAAAACTGCAAAAATACCACATGTAACATAAATACAACTTCTGGAATGTTGATCAATGTCCCCCTGGCGGTGGCCTGGCGAACTAGGGGGGGGTCACAGCTTCCATGGTAAACACTTTAAATATTATGAGTGTCTCTCACCCACAATGGAGAGGCCTACACTATTTTCTCTCACCACCGCTGTCTCCACCTACACTATGGTTACTCACACGAGCCAGAAGCACCGGACATGGAGTAGAAAAATTGTCCTCGTTGCAGATGGTGACGTCATCGTGTGGGTAGCAACGGACTCTGGTGTTATGGTGAAGTAATGGTGAGGTGATGGTAATAGTAAAAGAGATGGTGAAGTTCTTGGGAAGGCCACAGTGAGGTAACG
>NW_024731606.1:0-27220 GCF_018991925.1 Homarus americanus | reverse complement strand
ATTGTCCAGTGTGGTAGTTGTGGCTCAAGTGTTGTTAGTTGTTGTCGTCCAGTGTGGTTGTTATTGTCCAGTGTGGTAGTTGTGGCTCAAGTGTTGTTAATTGTTGTCGTCCAGTGTGGTTGGTTGTTGTCGTTACATAAACAACAAACCCTCACTGACTCAACACTCCTCAAGGTTGTTTCGAGCCTACGGGGTAAAGGGAAGCGCCTCTGTAGTAACACCTTCAGCGGACCATGTAAAACGTATATCATGGATCAGAAACTAAAATTCTGGTTTTCGCAAAAATGACCTTGATTTTTTTCCCAGTGCTTCTAATAGTTTATTGGATATTACCCGAATAACGTTATCTTCATTAGTATATGGGAATTTGTCCTACGTATTAGGAGTCATAAATTTAAATGACAGACAGACAGACAGACAGATAGACAGACAGCAGTATCAATACACTTTCTTCATTACATTTGTGTAGGATCTGAATAATAATAATGTAAATAATGAGGTACAGAAGTGACTTTTAAGTTAAATAATAGAATACAGACGTGTATAAAACATAATACAACATACAGTATGCAACTAACGACAGGAAAATGCTTAAACAACGGCAAATAAGAAACACATAAACAAGACATTACATCAGATAAGGAACTACAACTCAATGAATGACAGAAACAAATCGGTCTTACATCACAACTGCTGTATAAAATGTTAACAGCGACAGGTAATTAGAACATGAGTGAAGTAAACGTTTGTTTTAATGGAAGTCTCAAACTGTGCTGAGGTGTCCCTGGTCAACACCTAACTGAAGAGATCAAATAAAACTACAACACAGGGAGAATGACGAGGATAATGTATCAACTTGGTAAAATGTGTTGAAGCGTCCTTGAAAAACTATTTCTATGTCATATGTTGAAAGGTTTTGCCGCTTTGTTGTACAGAGAAAAAATTCTTATTAATTAGATAATACCATTTTTTACTTTGAACAACCAGAAGTAACATGAGAAATCATTTTCGAGACACAACAAAAAGTGCCAGGTAAAAACAATACATAGGTGGGACCTCTAACCAACGAACAAGTTGATTGAAGAAAAGGGAAATTGCTCTCTGTTCTCACGTAAATAATAACCATTTTCAGAATATTTTCTTAAAGCTAAGATGGCCGCCATGGTAGCAGAAGCTTCCGATGGCAATAATTCTTTCTACTGTACTGACTATATTTGTGATGTAGGGAATATATATATATAATATTTATCCATATTTTCCGTCGGAGCCAAAGTCCTTAAAAACAATAATCTCTCTCTCTCTCTCTCTCTCTCTCTCTCTCTCTCTCTCTCTCTCTTGCTCCCTCATAACAACCCTTCATTCTCTCTGTGAACCATCTTGGCCGCCAGTATAGGAGTAATCCCCCGTGATGTTGCCCAAGTTTGGTGAGAGTAAGGGAAGAGTTATGCCGAGCTGCTTTCATATGTAGATATTTCATAAACCTTCAAAATATTCCCCTGAACGCTTGTCAGGTAAGTGGGCAGGTGTTACAGTCTCCGGGACCGCTCCTCCATGCATACAGATGATGTTACTCTGATGAAACATGGGGATGAACCCAGCGTCCGCCATACTAGTGAAAGTCTTCCTGATTCTTTCACAGACAGACAGACAAAGAAGAACCATAATCTATCTCATTTACATCTCATAAGTATAGTCTTTGGTGAAGCAGATATTACATGTTTATAAACAATTGACTCGTCCTGTGTGACCTGAACTTGGAAGTTGCGAAGACGAAGAGTAGTTACAGAAACAAACTTATTTCATGGTCTGAAAAATGACAGATGAAATTTAATGTAAAAAAATAAAAAGTGCTTAGCCAAGGAAATGTATAAAGGGAAACAGTTACCAGATGATATAGAGAAATCGGACTTTGAAAAAGATTTAAGTGTAATAAGTAGGAACCTTAAATAAAGGAATCAAAGCACATACGCTCTTTACTAGATACTTGGGTTCATATCAGGGTGCGTTAGTTACAAGACCAGCGAGGTTATCCTTAAACCATATCTCGCATATGTGAGTCATCACTTGGAATACGCGGTTCAGTTTTGGTCACCGTACTACAGAACTCGATATCGAATCTCTAGAGAGCATTCTGAGGAGGATGACAGAGCTAATCACAGGCATTAGGAACCTTGAGTATGATAGATTATTTAAGTAACTGAATCCGTACTTCCTCGAGAGACGTAGAGTGAGGGGTGATGTTATTGAGATGTATTAATGGAATTCAGAGTTAAGGAGATTTAGCACAGGTACTTAAACTCTCCAGCCAGGGGTAAATATGCAACAATGGCTTTAAATTGGAAAAAATTAGGTTCAGGCGCGAGATAGGAAAACACTGGTTCGGGAATAGAGTTGTGGATGACTGGATCAAGTTACCGAACACCATCATAAACAAGAGCTCACGGGGAAGCTTCAAATGTAGGTTGGACAGATATATGAGCGATAGGATGTGGGATGGGTGTAAACAGGGCTTCTAGTATGGAACAATAGGCCAGCTGCAGTTTCCTCCATTATTATGTTCTTATGAAAAGAAATATGATTTTTATACACGTCAGGTCAACACTACCATCCTCGTCTTATACACGTCAGGTTAGAGTAGACGTCAGTGATATAACCAAACAATAAATGGCCACTGGTCTTAACTCAGCTGGCCCACAAACACATGTAAACATAGAGAGGGAAATGTACCCTTTCTGCCTCAGTATGTGTGTGTGATTGGGGACGGGGGTCACGCCAGGGGGGAGTCGTAAATGTTGGATGAGTGGGCCAGTAAGCCAAGTCACGAGTCCATGGGAAGGTGGAATGGCTCACCCTGGCCTTGCGCGGCGACCGTAAAATCTCCATAACAGTAAAACAGGAAATGAAAAGAAGAGAAGAGAGAAAAGTGAGAGTACTTTGCCCATTTGGTTCGAATTATCTCCTATGCCAATACATTATTTAGGTTAAATTTTACACCGCCATTATAAGAGTAGGGATGAAACTCTTACCGTGGTAAAACAATGGACACTGCGCAGGCCATGATCTGTATAAAAAACAAGCACTGGTAGTACGGTACAGCACAAGGTACAGACAGGGTCCAAACTTCGTGTGAAGTAGTGAAATCGTGTCACAGGAATCAATCTCCGAACTTACTGTACAGTCGGGGACAAAAGTTTGCTCCCTGTGGTAAAACTGAGTCACGAGAATGAGTCTCCGATCTTACTGTGTCTGGAGAGGGATGTTGTTTTATCGCATTTGGGGTCGATGTTGCTTCACGCGAACCTTTGATCCAGACTGTACATGTAAGTAACCATCTTGTTCACAGGCTCAACAGCGGCGGGCCTGAGGTGTTTGAAGTGGGCATCTTGAATTTATCCCCGACTGAAAAAATGAAGGCACAACTAGCTGACTTACATACGTTATGGCACTAAGACTGAGGTTGAGGAAACACAAAACTTTACTCGCCAGTCTTTGAGAACCTCTGCCTTAGTTCACACAACATTCACATCCTTACTTGAGCTCAGTAGCAGAGCTCAACGTGTCCAAAAGTGAGTGTGTTATTGGTTTAGTGGTCAGTATACTCGCCTTGCAAGCGGGTGGTCCCGGGTTTGATACCCAGGCAGTGTGAAATTATGGGTAATTTTTTTTTTTACTACATTTGTCTCTGTCTACCAAATAGTAATTTGGGACCTGGATGTTAATCAATTGGCAGATCGTGTTATGGGGTAATAGTTATCCAGTGCGGTTGACGAGTTGTCCGAACTTCTATGGATATTGGGCCATACAGTTCGAAAACTTGGAGCGTAGTTGTTCAGTTGGCGCCAGCTTCTAGTGTTATACAAATTTACAAATTCCGACCTTGGTGACCTTAAGGCAGACCAGCCTCGAAAACGAGGGGCAAGCATTATAGGTGATAACTTCCCCAGACAGGAAGTAGTCGTTTATCAACTGGTCTGATGGTGTGATAAAGGCGTGTGCGTTCTGAACGGAAAATAATGGATAGAATTACTTGGGGGTAGATATTGCTGGACAGGGTTGACAATTTGCCTAGAGTGGGTGACGATGAAACAAAGTGTTTTGATTAATGAATGTTGTGTAGCGGCGCCTGTAGGTGAGGGATACTGGAGCTATAGATAATATGGAAGAGAAGCTTACAGCACTAAGAGGAAGGACACTAGATATAAAGGACACTGGAGATGAAGAGAAAGAGAGAGCGAAATAATATTGTTTTCTTTCATAAAGAAAACATCTTTGAACTGTTGCCTGGGGAAGCAGTCCCCGGCAGCGCCACTGCCAGTACCAATACTGTAATTTCTTTTGATCTTACAATGTGTGTTATTTACTCTGCCTCTCAAAAGGTCGTTGTTGGCTGTTAATTCCTCGCTTGTTACGCCTCTGAGGCTTCCAGTGTTTATACTCTTCTCTGAACTCGTTTGTTTGATCTCCTAGCCTGGGACATTTGTTGTCTGAGCAGTTTGTTTTATTTTCGTACATATTATTTTCCTTGTTCACCTAGCTAAGGTTTTCGTTCAGCTGAGCCGCGTCTGACCCATAAACATATTCCGCCTTATGTCACTCACGATCGTCCTGGGGAAATTCCAAATTTCCTTTCACCAAGATATTGTTTATTGGTGCATAAAACGAGGAACTTGATATAATGAATGTAAGGTAGTGGGCAAAGTGGGACTCTCACGGGCTGGATCTGCTGGCTCCTGGTGGGGTGGATGGGACGGGACACAGATCTTATAGCTTCGTATCTCCCACACACTGCTCTCACAACTCTATTTCCCCCATACACTGCTCCCACAACTCTATCTCTCCCACACACGGCTCCCACAACCCTATCTCCCCCACACACAGCTCCCACAACCCTATCTCTCCCACACACGGCTCCCACAACCCTTTCTCTCCCACACACGGCTCCCACAACCCTATCTCTCCCACACACGGCTCCCACAACTCTATCTCTACCACACACGGCTCCCACAACCCTATCTCCCACACACGGCTCCCACAACTCTATCTCTACCACACACGAAGCTCCCACAACCCCATCTCTCCCCACACACGGCTCCCCCACAACTCTTATCTCTACCACACGGCTCCCACAACCCTATCTCCCCCACACACAGCTCCCACAACCCTATCTCTCCCACACACAGCTCCCACAACCCTATCTCTCCACACACGCTACCACAACACACAGCTACAGCTCCCACAACCTATCTCTCCCACACACGGCTCCCACACAACAACTCTATCTCTCCCACAACCCTATCTCTATCTCCCACAACCTATCTCCCACACACGGCTCCCACACAACAACTCTATCTCTCCCACACACGGCTCCCACAACTCTATCTCCCCAACACACAGCTCCCACAACCCTATCTCTCCCACACACTGCTACCACAACCCTTTCTCTCCCACACACGGCTCCCACAGCCCTATCTCTCCCACACACGGCTCCCACAACTCTATCTCTCCCACACACGGCTCCCACAACTCTATCTCTCCCACACACGGCTCCCACAACCCTAATACACACGTTTTTACTTCCATAAGTCTTAATGGGAGGAAGGTCAAGCTCTTCACCATATAGAGACGAATTAGATGATAAATAATGAAAAAAAAATATTACGAGTTTCTAAAGAGATTAATTTTAATTGTTGTATTGTAGTTATTGTATTTTCTTCATATGATTCCTCTCAGCTGGTGTTTTTGTGGGTTAAACTCTTACAAAGTTCTCACAAGTTAGTTACGACGGTCGGTGTAAGTGTTTTATTTTTCGTTAATGAGATTGCTTTTTTTTTATCAGAAGCGATGTGATTGGACCTGGGCTGTTGTTTTAACCTCCTTCAGTGTGTTTTATATATACATATATATAATGGGGGGCGGGGGTTCTTTTTATAGAACATATATATATATGTGTGTGTGTGTGTGTGTGTGTGTGTGTGTGTGTGTGTGTGTGTGTGTGTGTGTATTTGAGTGGTCCCAGATAATTATAATATATTCTATTATGAATCACGAGAATATGGATGTTGGTACCTGTATGATATATATGGACACAAAGTAGTGCCTTCAGCTGTATATTGTTATATTACTCTTATTAATTATGTATAGTAAAGTATTACAGAACATGTATTAATTCTATGTAATATTCTATTTATTGTGCAGCATATTATGTATATAAATTATCACATTTATACTTTATGTATTCAGCTTGTGAATGCTGGCATCTGTATAGGCCAGCGCGTAGTAATACATAGATGTAGAAGTAGTTAATACCGAGTCCTGGTGGTGTGCCCACAGGCTTTTCCTGTGTCCTCTGTAATATCATCTCCCGTACGAGAATAGAACCTACTTTTAAAGATAACAAAAGTGTTTGTATATACCCTCAGTAATATAGAACATTCTTTGGGTATCTGGCAATACGCTAGATGGCGCAGTGATTATTTCTCAGTGAGATTCAGTGGACCAAGCCTTCCCGGGACTCTGTTTATGGCGTCTCTTCCACTTCAGCCGACAGCAAGACTACTACAAGCCTCTAGACTTACAGTGTTGTGAAGTGCTATGCTGTGTACAGTGCTGTGCTGTGAAGTGAAGTGTTTTGTGAAGTGCTGTGCTGTGTATTTTAATCATAATTGTCTGTGCAAGTTGCGGTCAGATGACCAAGGGAGCAGCCCCACAGTACGTTCTCTCCCGTCTCTGGTCTGAGGGTGACTGAGGAACCCGCGCTCGACGCTGCCCACACGCTCCTACGTCTGGCAGCGCGCCAAGTCTCTCCCCTCCCGCCAGACACACACACACACACACACGCATTCACCTTATATTTCTGGTGACTTACTGTAAACTTCTGTAATTCTGTGCATAGATTACGAGGGGCTGACCCGATCTTTTGCACAGATAGAGTACAGAAGCAGTCGGCATGTCTCACAGGGATCATAACGATACCCTGGACGATGGGGTTACGAGTTTTAGTGTGGGAGACATCTCCCCACCCACGATTACGCCCCACGCCCCCCACAGTGACAGTGCCGAATCACCCACAGAATCTCCTCGCTCGTCGCGAGCCAGCTCTCCTGCGATGCATGCGTCCACAGATCTCCTTCAACTGATAAAGTGGATGGAAACTTCTCGACGCCGGGACGATATTGCAAGGAGAGAAGAGGAAGAAATTAGGTACAAAGAGTCTGAAAGACGACGCCACAAAGAGGAACAAACACGCAGAGAACTCGAAGACATACGTAGACGTGAGGATGACCTTAGAAGACAGGAGGATCAAGCCAGATTTGAAGCTTTGATTTCTCTGTTAGCCTCCCCACAACGTTCTACCGTACAAGATTCGTCTGCTACAACTGATGTTGATGCGACTAGAGGTACTGGTACCTCATTTCCCAGAGTCGGAACAACACCTCAAAAGGCTGCTGTACAGACGCCTCCCTCTCTGATGTCTGACGCTTCTTATCAGATGTTTCGGGAATGGCGTCGACGTTGGCAAGACTACGCAACAATGGTTGACTTGTCCAGTTTATCACAGCCGAAACAAATGATCCAGCTTCGTATGTGCTTGTCCTTAGAGACACAACGTACTCTCGAGCACACACTTCAAGTGCCTCCTACGACAACTCTGACGGTAGAGGCCGTGCTCGACAAGTTGCAAGAACACGTCAAGGGACAGCGCAACGAGGCACTCAGGAGAAGACAACTTCTCCAATGTAAACAGCTTGATGAAGAATCTTTTGACGCGTTTTTTGTAAGGCTCAAAAGGTGTTCAGAGGAAGTTGATGTTTGTCCCGGACATTCTCAAGTCTGTGAAGAAACACAACTTAAGACAATTATCTTAACGGGTGTCCGAGATGAAGAGCTAGTTCAGCGTCTCATTTCCCTCGACCCCACTTCCTCCCTTCAAGATGTTGTTACGAAATGTCGAGCGTACGAGGCCGCCAGGTGTGCGACTTCAGCTTTACGCTCACAGCCTGACCAGGTGAGGGCAGTGTCTTCCTACAGAAAGGGTAAGAAGCAGCAAGGTAACCCCACCCCTCACCCTCCAGCTACACCTTCAGCAGCAGCTTTGTGTAACAGCTGTGCGAGACAGCATAATGCCTCCCAGTGCCCAGCTGCTAAAAGCGTGTGCAGAAGTTGCGACCGCCAGGGTCACTGGGCTTACACAGTCAAGTGCCCTGCTAGCAAAGTTCAGTGTAGACTTTGTGGTCGTGTGGGCCATTATGACAAATGTTGTCGTAAGAAGACACATAAAGGACGCCACCTAGGATCCAAGAAGTCATCCTCAGGTAGTGCTGGCGCGCCCCCTCCTCCTGGCAAGCATCAAGACGCTGTGTCCAGTCGTTCCTGCCGTCGTGTACGTAGTTCCACAGACACGACGCCCCAGCACATCAATGTCGTCATTTCTTACGGTAACTCGTCATCCAGTCTTCAGATGTTACCTGACACCGGTGCTGACGTCTCAGTAATTGGTCCACAACATTTAGCAAGTTTGGGAATACCCGGGAGCAACCTACAGCCCCCTCCTCAGACAACGAAACTGACAGCTGACGGTTCCAAGATGGCTCCAGCGTTGGGATCTTTCTGGGCTACCCTTACCTTTGGTAAGCAGTCTTGCTCAGCCCGGATTGATGTTCATAATGGTATCCCGACCCCGCTCTTATCATATGGCCATTGTCAAGAGTTGGCCATTATTTCCAAGGAATTCCCTAAACCTATTTCATTGAAGGCCGTCTTCACAGAAGAGTCTACAGCACCGGATGCAGACAAGACCCTTGAAGATCTCCGCACCGCAGCCCGGGCCGACCCTTCCTACATCCGGCTCGTCGACTGTGTGTCTCAGGGATTTCCATCTAACCGATACGACCTTCATGAATTGCTACTCCCGTACTGGAAAATACGCGAGGACCTCTATTGTGATGGAGACCTCGTCTTGTATGGTCCACGAGTAGTTATTCCTGCTGCCCTACGCCGCCGTACCTGAAGCCATAAGTGTATGATATATATGGACACAAAGTAGTGCCTTCAGCTGTATATTGTTATATTACTCTTATTAATTATGTATAGTAAAGTATTACAGAACATGTATTAATTCTATGTAATATTCTATTTATTGTGCAGCATATTATGTATATAAATTATCACATTTATACTTTATGTATTCAGCTTGTGAATGCTGGCATCTGTATAGGCCAGCGCGTAGTAATACATAGATGTAGAAGTAGTTAATACCGAGTCCTGGTGGTGTGCCCACAGGCTTTTCCTGTGTCCTCTGTAATATCATCTCCCGTACGAGAATAGAACCTACTTTTAAAGATAACAAAAGTGTTTGTATATACCCTCAGTAATATAGAACATTCTTTGGGTATCTGGCAATACGCTAGATGGCGCAGTGATTATTTCTCAGTGAGATTCAGTGGACCAAGCCTTCCCGGGACTCTGTTTATGGCGTCTCTTCCACTTCAGCCGACAGCAAGACTACTACAAGCCTCTAGACTTACAGTGTTGTGAAGTGCTATGCTGTGTACAGTGCTGTGCTGTGAAGTGAAGTGTTTTGTGAAGTGCTGTGCTGTGTATTTTAATCATAATTGTCTGTGCAAGTTGCGGTCAGATGACCAAGGGAGCAGCCCCACAGTACGTTCTCTCCCGTCTCTGGTCTGAGGGTGACTGAGGAACCCGCGCTCGACGCTGCCCACACGCTCCTACGTCTGGCAGCGCGCCAAGTCTCTCCCCTCCCGCCAGACACACACACACACACACGCATTCACCTTATATTTCTGGTGACTTACTGTAAACTTCTGTAATTCTGTGCATAGATTACGAGGGGCTGACCCGATCTTTTGCACAGATAGAGTACAGAAGCAGTCGGCATGTCTCACAGGGATCATAACGATACCCTGGACGATGGGGTTACGAGTTTTAGTGTGGGAGACATCTCCCCACCCACGATTACGCCCCACGCCCCCCACAGTGACAGTGCCGAATCACCCACAGAATCTCCTCGCTCATCGCGAGCCAGCTCTCCTGCGATGCATGCGTCCACAGATCTCCTTCAACTGATAAAGTGGATGGAAACTTCTCGACGCCGGGACGATATTGCAAGGAGAGAAGAGGAAGAAATTAGGTACAAAGAGTCTGAAAGACGACGCCACAAAGAGGAACAAACACGCAGAGAACTCGACGACATACGTAGACGTGAGGATGACCTTAGAAGACAGGAGGATCAAGCCAGATTTGAAGCTTTGATTTCTCTGTTAGCCTCCCCACAACGTTCTACCGTACAAGATTCGTCTGCTACAACTGATGTTGATGCGACTAGAGGTACTGGTACCTCATTTCCCAGAGTCGGAACAACACCTCAAAAGGCTGCTGTACAGACGCCTCCCTCTCTGATGTCTGACGCTTCTTATCAGATGTTTCGGGAATGGCGTCGACGTTGGCAAGACTACGCAACAATGGTTGACTTGTCCAGTTTATCACAGCCGAAACAAATGATCCAGCTTCGTATGTGCTTGTCCTTAGAGACACAACGTACTCTCGAGCACACACTTCAAGTGCCTCCTACGACAACTCTGACGGTAGAGGCCGTGCTCGACAAGTTGCAAGAACACGTCAAGGGACAGCGCAACGAAGCACTCAGGAGAAGACAACTCCTCCAATGTAAACAGCTTGATGGAGAATCTTTTGACGCGTTTTTTGTAAGGCTCAAAAGGTGTTCAGAGGAAGTTGATGTTTGTCCCGGACATTCTCAAGTCTGTGAAGAAACACAACTTAAGACAATTATCTTAACGGGTGTCCGAGATGAAGAGCTAGTTCAGCGTCTCATTTCCCTCGACCCCACTTCCTCCCTTCAAGATGTTGTTACGAAATGTCGAGCGTACGAGGCCGCCAGGTGTGCGACTTCAGCTTTACGCTCACAGCCTGACCAGGTGAGGGCAGTGTCTTCCTACAGAAAGGGTAAGAAGCAGCAAGGTAACCCCACCCCTCACCCTCCAGCTACACCTTCAGCAGCAGCTTTGTGTAACAGCTGTGCGAGACAGCATAATGCCTCCCAGTGCCCAGCTGCTCAAAGCGTGTGCAGAAGTTGCGACCGCCAGGGTCACTGGGCTTACACAGTCAAGTGCCCTGCTAGCAAAGTTCAGTGTAGACTTTGTGGTCGTGTGGGCCATTATGACAAATGTTGTCGTAAGAAGACACATAAAGGACGCCACCTAGGATCCAAGAAGTCATCCTCAGGTAGTGCTGGCGCGCCCCCTCCTTCTGGCAAGCATCAAGACGCTGTGTCCAGTCGTTCCTGCCGTCGTGTACGTAGTTCCACAGACACGACGCCCCAGCACATCAATGTCGTCATTTCTTACGGTAACTCGTCATCCAGTCTTCAGATGTTACCTGACACCGGTGCTGACGTCTCAGTAATTGGTCCACAACATTTAGCAAGTTTGGGAATACCCGGGAGCAACCTACAGCCCCCTCCTCAGACAACGAAACTGACAGCTGACGGTTCCAAGATGGCTCCAGCGTTGGGATCTTTCTGGGCTACCCTTACCTTTGGTAAGCAGTCTTGCTCAGCCCGGATTGATGTTCATAATGGTATCCCGACCCCGCTCTTATCATATGGCCATTGTCAAGAGTTGGCCATTATTTCCAAGGAATTCCCTAAACCTATTTCATTGAAGGCCGTCTTCACAGAAGAGTCTACAGCACCGGATGCAGACAAGACCCTTGAAGATCTCCGCACCGCAGCCCGGGCCGACCCTTCCTACATCCGGCTCGTCGACTGTGTGTCTCAGGGATTTCCATCTAACCGATACGACCTTCATGAATTGCTACTCCCGTACTGGAAAATACGCGAGGACCTCTATTGTGATGGAGACCTCGTCTTGTATGGTCCACGAGTAGTTATTCCTGCTGCCCTACGCCGCCGTACCTGAAGCCATAAGTGTATGATATATATGGACACAAAGTAGTGCCTTCAGCTGTATATTGTTATATTACTCTTATTAATTATGTATAGTAAAGTATTACAGAACATGTATTAATTCTATGTAATATTCTATTTATTGTGCAGCATATTATGTATATAAATTATCACATTTATACTTTATGTATTCAGCTTGTGAATGCTGGCATCTGTATAGGCCAGCGCGTAGTAATACATAGATGTAGAAGTAGTTAATACCGAGTCCTGGTGGTGTGCCCACAGGCTTTTCCTGTGTCCTCTGTAATATCATCTCCCGTACGAGAATAGAACCTACTTTTAAAGATAACAAAAGTGTTTGTATATACCCTCAGTAATATAGAACATTCTTTGGGTATCTGATGTGGAGGACCAGGACGGGATGTGGAGGACCAGGATGTGATGTGAAGGACAAGGACGTGATGTGGAGGACCATGGCGTGATGTGGAGGACCAGGACGTGATGTGGAGGACCAGGACGTGATGTGGAGGACCAGGACGTGATGTGGAGGACAAAGATGTGATGTGGAGGACCAGGATGTGATGTGGAGGACCAGGCCGTGATGTGAAGGACAAGGACGTGATGTGGAGGACCAGGACGTGATGTGGAGGACCAAGATGTGATGTGGAGGACCAGGATGTGATGTGGAGGACCAGGCCGTGATGTGAAGGACAAGGACGTGATGTGGAGGACCAGGACGTGATGTGGAGGACCAAGATGTGATGTGGAGGACCAGGCCGTGATGTGGAGGACCAGGCCGTGATGTGGAGGACCAAGATGTGATGTGAAGGACAAGGACAGGACCGTGATGTGGAGGACCAGGCCGTGATGTGGGGGACCAGGACGGGATGTGGAGGACCAGGACGTGATGTGGAGGACCAGGATATGATGTGGAGGACCAAGCCGTGATGTGGAGGACCATGGCGTGATGTGGAGGACCAGGATATAATGTGGAGGACCAGGCCGTGATGTGGAGGACCAAGATGTGATGTGGAGGACCAGGATATAATGTGGAGGACCAGGCCGTGATGTGGAGGACCAAGATGTGATGTGGAAGACCAGGGTGTGATGTGAAGGACAAGGACGTGATGTGGAGGACCAGGATGGGATGTGAAGGACCAGGATGGGATGTGGAGGACCAGGATATAATGTGGAGGACCAGGATGGGATGTGAAGGACCAGGATGGGATGTGAAGGACCAGGATGGGATGTGGAGGACCAGGATATAATGTGGAGGACCAGGGTGGCTGGAGGCCACTTTATAAAAGAATTAAAAAAAGTAGTAGTAGTAGTAAATAATAATGATAATAATAATAATAATAATAATAATAATAATTAACGGTTTATTGAAAGAGCATGGCAGCCGAAAGGCTGAAAATATACAGTCACATAATTGGGGAATGGGTCTCTTGATTTACAAATAATATACAAGTAACATAAGTGATACAAATATGATGTATAATAACTAGGTGGGGAGAAGCTCAAACTACAGGACATTTCAACATAGTGACAGTGCAAAAAGTAAGATTAACTGGGAGTGAATACACTGGTTGATTACAAGTTATTGATAATTTTTACAATGTTTGGGACTGGGCTGTTCTTAGAGCGTCCAGTTCGTGCTCGTATGGGCTGGATGCGGTTGTGGTGTCGAACAGAAATTCTCGGACGAGGGATGTCGGGTGGTAGTGGGAGCCGGTGTTGAGGATGGTGCAGAAGTTTCTCACCAAATTTGCAGATGAGGTCGTGGTGGTGGTCACTTAAAGCTGAGAAGGTCGGTGTGTTGAGCGCTTCTTGATAAGTGGAGTAGGAACAGGAGAGAATAATCTTGTATGCCCTCTTTTGCACTTTTTCTAGGTGTTTACTTTGTGTGGCATTTAGGGAAGAAGACCAGGGAGGGGAGGCATAGGTGAGCTTGCGAAGTATGAATGTTGAGTAAACACTGAGGAGCTCGGGCGCAGGAACTCCGAGGGACTTGAGTCGGAGGAAGAGGTGGAGACGGAAACTGGAGGATTTGACAACTTCACTGACGTGTGGTTTCCAATTTAGTTTGTTGTTTATGGTGACGCCGAGAAGCTTAGTGGAATCTACAACCTGGAGTGTGTTGGGACCTAAAGTAATGGAAGGAGGTGGGACAAGGTCGGATGAGAGGTTGATGTGCATAACCATGGTCTTTGTATGGTTGATGGTGACATGGTTGTTGGTGGCCCAGTTTTGGAGACTGAAGGGCTTGCGTAAACTACTCAGGCACATAGTTTGTTGAAGTTGAATGTGAGTCGAGCATTCATGAGGATATTGATGCCTAGAATTACCCCATAATTGTTATCATTAGCGACGTAAAAAGGTGCCCAGTTAGTGTTTCCCAGGAAGGTGATGGGGACAGGGGACACATATCCGAGCACCTTATCCTGCCCGGTTACCGTGTTGCACTCGCGGACACAATCTGATGGTCGGTAGTGGAGGTGCAGCTGTTGCACGTATTCGGGTGTTATGTAGCAGTAGGTACAGCCTGTGTCCAGCAGGCATGAAACAGTCTGGTTTCTAATTTCACATGTGATAACTAAAGGGGTTACGGACTTGAGAAGGTGTTTGGAGGGTGCCAGTAGGGTAAGCGTGGGGTTTTTGGTAGACAGGTCCAAGACGGACTGACTTAACACATCCATGCCCAACAAAAAAGGCGAGCCTTTCCTCGCCACAATAAGAGTAGGCCGGAGTTTACATCCACCGAACCGTACCTTGACTTCCAGCCGACCATAAACTCCACTCTTCGTTAACCCACTACCGGTATCGACCGAAAACTTTTCACGGTCCACTATATAGTCCTGAAGTCCGGCAGAGATGACAAAATCTAATGGTATAACGGATACATTAGAACCACTGTCGAGGCAGAAGGTGACTTTCAGGCGTCGCTTTGTTTGGTTCTGTTCATCTACGTCGTAAAGGTATCCCGAAACCAACAACTCCCGAAGGCACCGGCTGTAGGTGACAGACACTGGATATGAGGTCTTTTCCATTTTGGTTAAATATAGTAAATTGTGTTCAAGAGCACTGTGACGTAAAGTTGGAAATCGGGGCTAAATGTAAAAAAACACCTCCATTTACTTAGGTTGGAACTTTCAATAGTGTTGTAAGAGACAAGAAGGTGTAGATGGTAACGGGGTGGTGGTGCCATGCTACTGCTCGGCCTTCCTCGGCGCCTACTGTACCGTAAGAACTCTCTAGTTAGACACTTAGGAGTTGTACGGTGTGCTGGAGACCCAGAAGGTGAAGGACGAGCTGCAGCACACCTCACCGCAGGAACTGTAGTCAGTAATTCAGTTGGTCGAGGAGGAGACCGTGACCAAACTCTCCAGCCCACCGGACCTCTCACTCACCGAACCTAACCTAACCAGCCCACCGTATCTCTCTCACGCACCGTACTTAACCTAACTAACCCACCGTATCTCTCTCACCTAACTTAACCTAACTAACCCACTGTATCTCTCTCACCTAACCTAACCTAACCAGCCCACCGGACCTCTCTCTCACTCGCTTCAACTTTTCATCAGTGACAACATTTGCAGTGACAAAATGTTGTTGTGATAATGAAATATAGGAATAGTGACAAAGCTGTGTAATAAGTGACAGTAGTGTGAACATCACCCTACATATTTTAAGAATCAACCTTACCTTACCTTACCTTACCTTACGTTGCCTTACCTTACCTTACCTTACCTTACCTTACCTTACCTTACCCTACCTTACCTTACCTTACCTTACCTTACCTTACCTTACCTTACCTTACCTTACCTTACCTTACCTTACCTTACCTTACCTTACCTTACCTTACCTTGCCTTACCTTACCTTACCTTACCTTACCTTACGTTGCCTTACCTTACCTTACGTTGCCTTACCTTACCTTGCCTTACCTTACGTTACCTTACCTTACCTTACCTTACCTTACCTTATCTTACCTTACGTTGCCTTACCTTACCTTACGTTGCCTTACCTTACCTTACCTTACCTTACCTTACCATACCTTACCTTACCTTACATACCTTACCTTACCTTACCTTACCTTACTTTACTTTACATACCTTACCTTACCTTACGTTTGCCTTACCTTACCTTACCTTACCTTACCTTACGTTTGCCTTACCTTACCTTACCTTACGTTTGCCTTACCTTTGCTTACCTTACCTTACCTTACCTTACCTTACGTTTACGATACCTTACACCTTACCTTACCTTACCTTACCTTATCTTACCTTACGTTTGCCTTACCTTACCTTACGTTTGCCTTACCTTACCTTACCTTACCTTACCTTACCTTACATACGTTTGCATACCTTACCTTACCTTACCTTACCTTACCTTACCTTACGTTGCCTTACCTTACCTTACCTTACCTTACCTTACCTTACCTTACCTTACCTTACGTTGCCTTACCTTACCTTACCTTACCTTACCTTACCTTACCTTACCTTACCTTACCTTACCTTACCTTACGTAGCCTTACCTTACCTTACCTTACCTTACCTTACGTTGCCTTACCTTACCTTACGTTGCCTTACCTTACCTTGCCTTACCTTACGTTACCTTACCTTACCTTACCTTACCTTACCTTACCTTACCTTACGTTGCCTTACCTTACCTTACCTTACCTTACCTTACCTTACCTTACCTTACCTTACCTCTGTTATAGCTTCCGTTTACCTGTAATCACTGATCAAGAGTCGTATTAGAGGTCAACTCGTAGTAACATTCATAACTGTGTATAAGTTAAGTTTTCATAGTCTTTTGTCCATTTATTAAGAAAATAAACTATTATATATATAAAACAAAGAAGTCTGTCTGTCTGTGTGTCCGCACGAGAATCTCGGAAACTACTTAAACGGTCTGGACCAACCCGATCCGACCCAACCTGACCCGACCCGACCCGACACGCCTGAGAGAACGAGAGAGAGAAGAGACTAACGTAGAATAGTCGTATTCCCTCCTATGATTTACAGCTATTTTGATCCTTAGGTTCTCTTTTATTATGGCTTACATTTCTCTGCATCCGCTATATCACACAGAGGTTGAAAAGTCGTATCCCATCCCAAGTATTATAGCTAATTTTATCATTATGCTCTCGCTCATTACAGCTTACTTTTCTTTGATCTCTAACTTTTCTAGGCTGTCCATTCTAACAAGGTAGGTAGGTAGGTAGTCCATTCTAACGAGGTATGCCAAACGTAACATATTTCACAGCGCTAAAATCAATGTGAAGCCCTAAGGAGAATTTTTAGTTTTTCCATTCACGAACAATGTCCAACAGTAGTTCATCTGGCTGTTCACCTGGAAAATGGACAAAGAGTATACTTCACAGAAGAGTCCCTCCAAAGTCAAATGGCAAATCCTGCTGATTCTTCAAGCTTTCACAGGAAGATGAGTTTGCTCAAATCCTCCTGTATGTTGACGTACCCAAGTTCTACATATGGCAGACTTCAATGAAAAAGTTCCAGAGAAGTGCTCAAGGATCCGATGTTGAAGGATATCCAGGGATAAAGTCAGGCAATGCTTTGGGACGTGTCTACACGGTTCACCCCAACAACTTTGAATGCAACTGTTTGAGACTACTTTTGCACCACATCTGTGGCCCAACATCATATGCAGCACTCAAGACAGTGAATGGACGAGTCTGCAGAACCTATTAGGAAGCGTGCAATCTCCTTGGCATACTGGAAGATGATGGTCACTGGAATGACATATTAGAAGAGGCAGCAGCTACTCAATCGCCAATGAGAATGAGGAACCTGTTTGCCATCATGATTGCTACATGTGGACTTTCAAACCCATGCCAGCTCTGGGAAAACCACCAAGAAAGTCTTTCAGAGGATCTGCTTCATCAAGCAAGAAGAGAACATCCTGGTCAAGAGATTGAGTTCATGGATGACATGTTCAACAGGGCTCTGATCATGCTGGAAGACAAAGTGATGGAGCTAGGCGGAAAAAACCTGACAGATTTTGGATTGCCTTCCCCAAACCGAGAAGAACCAGTAGCTGCAAACAGGGAGTTGCTCAGAGAGACAGACTACTCAGTTGAAGTGGTGAATTTTGTTGAAGAAAATGAGCCTCACCTGGTGCCTCATCAAGCAAATACTTATGAACAGATCTTGGAAGCGATACAAGCGGAGCAGGGAGGTATGATCTTTTTCGATGCACCTGGCGGGACCGGAAAAACATTCCTGATCAACCTTCTGTTGGCCAAAGTACGTCATCGGGGGAAAATTGCTCTTGCTGTAGTGTCCTCAGGCATTGCTGCAACACTACTAGAAGGAGGACGTACTGCACACTCAACTTTTAAACTGCCTCTCAACCTCGCTCACATAGTCTGGGATGAATGCACTATGTCTCGCAAGTTAGCGTTTGAAGCATTGGACAGGACCTTGCAAGACATACGAGAAAATGACCAGCTCATGTGTGGCATTACAATGGTCATTGCTGGAGATTTTCGCCAGACCTTACCTGTCATTCCTCGAAGCACTCCAGCTGATGAATTGAATGCGTGCCTCAAGGCATCATACCTTTGGAGAAGTGTTCAGACACTCACCCTATCCTCAAACATGAGAGTACATCTACAAGGAGATCAGGATGCTGGACGGTTTGCAAACCTTCTACTACAGATTGGGAATGGAACTTTCCCTGTTGACTCAAAAGGACAAATAATCATTCCTCAAGGATGTGGAAATGTTGTAAAGTACCCAAGCATTATCCACCACTAAAAGGATCACAAGTGGCTGCGTGAACGCGCAATTCTGGCACCAAAGAATGAAACAGTGGCTGAAATCAACATGACTCTACTCAGACAGCTTCCAGGTAGTGAGACCTCATTCAAGTCTGTTGATACAGTAAGGACCAAGGACCAGGACCAAGCAGTCTAGTACCCTGCAGAATTCCTTAATTCTTTGGAGCCCGCTGGAATGCCTCCTCACCACCTCACTCTCAAGATTGGAACTCCTATAATGCTCTTAAGAAATCTTGAACCACCAAGGCTCTGCAATGGCACAAGACTGGTGGTGAAGAACATGATGCCACATGTACTGGAAGCTACAATACTGACAGGAAAAGCTAAAGGAGAGGACGTGTTTATACCAAGGATACCTCTCATCACCACTGACCTGCCATTTGAGTTCAAGCGACTTCAGTTCCCGGTTAAAGTGAGCTTTGCCATGACCATCTGCAAATGCCAGGGACAGTCCCTAAAGATGGTTGGCCTAAACCTGGTGTTTCCTTGCTTCTCTCATGGACAGTTCTATGTTGGATGCTCCAGAGTGGGAACTGGCAAATATCTGTACATACTTGCTGCTAATGCCAAAACCAAAAATGTGGTCTACCCTAATGCACTACAGTGAGACAATGTCACAGTTCACTCCCCGTGGTTGGCGACAGTTCGCCAACTGCACTGACTATCCATTACTCCGGAGCACGATACGCAAATCGATTAACATCCAGATCCGCAATTACTGCTGGGTAAACAGTCGCATATGGTGTAAAGAAATTTGATTCATGCATACATACATACATACATACAAACAAGTACACACGCAAATACACACGTATATATACATTATTATGTACATATTCACAACAAACCAGTGTAATACCCTCATGTAATACCCTCCTCGGGCGCCACAGGGCTGCCAGGAAGTTGCTTATAATAAAATGAAATGAAAATACGAAACTTTGCCGCAGTGTTGTTGTTGGTGAGGAAAGTTTAAGATTACATTCATTGTCCCTGACGCTGACTAAGTCTATCTTGACCTGGAAGTTCCTGTCCTCCTCCGGCAGAAGGAAATGAAAAAAAAAAAGAATTGAGACAGTAAATGAACGATAAACAGAAGAAAACAAGAGAAAAATTACCATTATTTCATATATAATGGTGAGGTAACACAATAAATATTTTCCGGCTTAGGTTAAGAGCGAACTCATCCTTTGGTTTTTAAACGTAAAAAAAGTACTCATTTATTTCGAGTAAACTCGTACCAACTCATATAACGTGGATCCAAAATGTTGGAGGCTCAGACCCTCGAGGTTTATCAGCTCGAGAAGCTAAACATACACAAACATCTTTGTCTAAGTTGAGAGGATCAATGGCATTACCACCACCGAGGACACAACCACTGTCTTATGCTCAGTAATATTTATGTTACCTGCATATTATATTAATCACATATCCTTCGACACACACACACACACACACACACACACACACACACAGTTAATATCGTAGCAGTTTGTAGTTTATTTGAATCTTTATCTTTTTATTAAGGAATTGGAAACAAAAATAGAATTCTACCAATAAACACAACTGGTGTTCATACTTGTGTTTAACAAGTGAAAGATAAAACAGGAATACAGTATTAAAATTAATTGAGTTGTTAAAGTTATTTTTGCATTTCGCATTGAATTGTCTGTTCGTTCATTGCCCTACAATTATATTATATATTTACATCTAAACAAATTTAAAAAGAAACCGTAGAGTAAAGACATAATGTAGTGCCAAAGTGAAAGATAACAGAGAGTGACCATCGTCCTACACTGCCATATTCTCTTAAAATTATCTCGACGTATTCATTGTCGTCTCGAGTCTGTCTCTACTCCTCTTTATATTTTGCTGTATAATAAAGTGTCATAACCCTTCTGTATATATTTTAATAATTTAGTTAAGCTAATCTTGTAATCTTAAGACAACACAAACCGCAGAAGCAGTGTAACTAACTAATCCCAACTCAGCCTGAGGTAGGTTTAAAAAGTTCTCTCTCTCATAATTACTTATTACGCCAACGTCATGTTAGAAAAAAAAAATTTAAGTGAGTTATAATTATTATGGTTGGTGTTCATTATTCTCAGTGTAAAAAAAATATTAGATGTATTTTCTCCGTAGTTGTAGGATTGTAGTTGTAGTTTGTCTCCGTAAAGTTTGTATGATTATAGTTTTGAGTTAGTTATGTATTGTTGTAGTTTTTGCATCCTTCAACGTTGTATGATTGTAGTACTGTAGTGAGTTACGGTGAATGGTTGGAACTGAACCGTACGGATGAAGCAGTCAGTAGCTGAACCATACAACTAAACCGCGTAATTGAGCGATTCAATTGACCCATTTAGCTGAGTGTGAAGTTCCCGTATATTTACTTTACTTAAGTTACGCCAAAAATTTTCAGGAAATGAACTTTACGTTGAGAGTCTGAACCTCCCTACAGCCTCTTGGTGGAGATGTTGGCAGGTGATGTGGGTGTCTCTCAGGTGTTGTGGGTGTCACTCAGGTGTTGTGGGTGTCACTCAGGTGTTGTGGGTGTCACTGAGGTGTTGTGGGTGTCACTGAGGTGCTGTGGGTGTCACTCAGGTGGTGTGGGTGTCACTGAGGTGTTGTGGGTGTCACTCAGGTGGTGTGGGTGTCACTGAGGTGTTGTGGGTGTCACTGAGGTGTTGTGGGTGTCACTGAGGTGCTGTGGGTGTCACTCAGGTGGTGTGTGGGTGTCAGGGAGGTGTTGTGGGTGTCACTGAGGTGTTGTGGGTGTCACTCAGGTGGTGTGGGTGTCACTGAGGTGTTGTGGGTGTCACTGAGGTGTTGTGGGTGTCACTCAGGTGTTGTGGGTGTCACTCAGGTGTTGTGGGTGTCACTGAGGTGGTGTGGGTGTCACTGAGGTGGTGTGGGTGTCACTGAGGTGTTGTGGGTGTCACTGGGTGGGTGTCACTGAGGTGGTGGGTGTCACAGTGGTGTGGGAGTCACTGAGGTGTTGTGGGTGTCACTGAGGTGCTGTGGGTGTCACTCAGGTGGTGTGGGTGTCACTGAGGTGTTGTGGGTGTCACTGAGGTGTTGTGGGTGTCACTGAGGTGCTGTGGGTGTCACTCAGGTGGTGTGGGTGTCACTCAGGTGGTGTTGGTGTCACTGAGGTGTTGTGGGTGTCACTGAGGTGGTATGGGTGTCACTGAGGTGGTGTGGGTGTCACTGAGGTATTGTGGGTGTCACTCAGGTGGTATGGGTGTCACTCAGGTGGTATGGGTGTCACTCAGGTGTTGTGGGAGTCACTCAGGTGTTGTGGGTTAATTAAATACTGATCACGTCACTTTAGCCTTTATGTGGAAAGTGTTGACCAGATCCAACAACCCACAGAGTTAAGACGCACTCATTAGACTATACAATACTCAGCGTCAGTTGCCTCTCTCAGCCTTTATAATGCTTCAACCAGGAGGACAAACACACGCACACACAGAAAGAGGAAGGCAGTTGATAACACAGACGGGTTGAGGAGACACAGAAAATAGCGGCTTGTCCTACACCATCATGGAGTGGCTATGCTTACGGTATTCTAGCTGATACGTGCCAGTGAGACGTACTGTATGTCGGGCTTCATTTCATCCCTACCATTTAACACCTAACCTTAAAACATATCTGTACACCTAACTATACACCTAGCCTAACCTAACCCTTACTATAGCTGACCTAACGCAACCTAACCTAAGCTCTAACCTCTCCAAGCCCTAAGCAAGCGATGTGTAGTATAATATAATTTAATGTTATGTTCACACTAACGATCGGAAAATGAATACTCAACTTTAACACATAGACCAGGACGCGCCTTCAAGTTTAGTAAAGAGGGGATAAGAGAGGGTGTGCATCCTGGCCAATTTTTCTTTTTCCGTATAACTTTCGAGGCTTCTCAAGACTTAAGGAAGTTGTGTTTACATCTCAAGAAGGTGAATGAGCAAACGAAGTGCGATGGGGAGGGGAGGGGTCACCTGTGGTCTGTGTCCACAACCCTATCTCTCCCACACACGGCTCCCACAACCATATCTCTCCCACACACGGCTCCCACAACCCTATCTCTCCCACACACGGCTCCCACAACCTTATCTCTCCCACACATGGCTCCCACAATCCTATCTCCCCCACACATGGCTCCCACAATCCTATCTCCCCCACACACGGCTCCCACAACCCTATCTCTCCCACACACGGCTCCCACAACCCTATCTCCCCCACACACGGCTCCCACAACCCAAATACACACGTTTATACTTCCATAAGTCTTAATGGGAGGAAGGTCAAGCTCTTCACCATATAGAGACGAATTAGATGATAAATAATGAAAAAAAAATATTACGAGTTTCTAAAGAGATTAATTTTAATTGTTGTATTGTAGTTATTGTATTTTCTTCATATGATTCCTCTCAGCTGGTGTTTTTGTGGGTTAAACTCTTACAAAGTTCTCACAAGTTAGTTACGACGATCGGTGTAAGTGTTTTATTTTTCGTTAATGAGATTGCTTTTTTTGATCAGAAGCGATGTGATTGGACCTGGGCTGTTGTTTTAACCTCCTTCAGTGTGTTTATATATATATATATATATATAATGGGGGGCGGGGGTTCTTTTTATAGAACATATATATATATATATATATATATATATATATATATATATATATATATATATATATATATATATATATATATATATGTGTGTGTGTGTGTGTGTGTGTGTGTGTGTGTGTGTGTGTGTATTTGAGTGGTCCCAGATAATTATAATATATTCTATTATGAATCACGAGAATATGGATGTTGGTACCCCCTTCCCCCCCCCTCCCACACACACACACACGGTGCTATGAGCGTATAGTTGTACGGATTAAACGACTGAATGATACACACACAACTTGGCCATTTACCATAACCTCACTGGCGGTGCAGAAAATTAAAGCGACTGAAAGTGTCTGATGGTGCGTTGAAACAAGCTTTATTGACCGTTGTGTTGCGCTGTGTTGTGCCGCGTTGTGTTGTGTCATGTGTTGAATATTGCTGGACATTTCACTTCATTTCAGTGTTTGTTGCAATCAAAGCGAACCTTTATGAAACATAGTATTGACAGTGACATATTGAGTGTCAAATTCATGGGGTTTTCTGGTATACAACGATATGCCGAACTGTGAAAATATATATGAAAGTCAAAGTTTGATTTATTTGATGCGAGGCTGCGTAACCAATATATGACATAAAAATAGTATTATCAGTGTGCAAAATGGATACAGGATTACAAAATATACCAACTGTAATAATAGTGTAAAATATCACCTAAATAATCGATCTATTAAAAAGAACTTAATCTTCCTTGTTGCTGGTCAGTTAATAAATAAACAGACAATCAGAACCATTTATAAACCCTCAGAACAAAATAACAAAAACACTGATATAAGGATGATGAACACAAACTAACCTTAGAACAAGTAGATCAGGTTCTCACTACTCTCTTAACGCTTTCTACCAAATATGAACAGATGACGTTACTAATTATTAGAGATGACATTTGTATCTCCGTATGATTGATGGCAACATTGGGGTCCTTGGAAAGTAAGTTGATTCTTTTAGTCATAAGAAAATTTCCCAGACATAAAACAATAAAGCCGGTGAATGACAACCAATAGAGACTTTTATTTTTTAATTTTTGCTGTGGTATATTTTTTTTAATTTGGAAAAAAAAAGGAATTTCATTGTTATCAGATTATTTTGTGAGGTTTAGTTTTTATATACTTACATACTACGTGATGTGGGGGACCAGGACGGGATGTGGAGGACCAGGACGGGATGTGGAGGACCAGGATGTGATGTGAAGGACAAGGACGTGATGTGGAGGACCATGGCGTGATGTGGAGGACCAGGACGTGATGTGGAGGACCAGGACGTGATGTGGAGGACCAAGACGTGATGTGGAGGACCAGGCCGTGTGATGTGGAGGACCAGGCCGTGATGTGAAGGACAAGGACGTGATGTGGAGGACCAGGACTTGATGTGGAGGACCAAGATGTGATGTGGAGGACCAGGCCGTGATGTGGAGGACCAAGATGTGATGTGAAGGACAAGGACGTGATGTGGAGGACCATGGCGTGATGTGGAGGACCAGGCCGTGATGTGGAGGACCAGATGTGATGTGGAGGACCAGGACGGGATGTGGGAGGACCAGGACGTGATGTGGGGGACCAGGACGGGATGTGGAGGACCAGGACGGGATGTGGAGGACCAGGATGTGATGTGGAGGACCAGGACGGGATGTGGAGGACCAGGATGTGATGTGAAGGACAAGGACGTGATGTGGAGGACCATGGCGTGATGTGGAGGACCAGGACGGGATGTGGAGGACCAGGACGGGATGTGGAGGACCAAGACGGGATGTGGAGGACCAGGCCGTGATGTGGAGGACCAGGACGTGATGTGGAGGACCAAGATGTGATGTGGAGGACCAGGCCGTGATGTGGAGGACCGCTGCGATGAAGCGACAAGGACGTGATGTGGAGGACCAGGACGATGTGGAGGACCAAGATGATGTGGGAGGACCAGGCTGTGATGTGGGAGGACCAGGCCGTGATGGGAGGACCACAAGATGTGATGTGAAGGACAAGGACGATGTGGAGGACCATGGCGTGATGTGGGAGGACAAGGCCGTGATGGGAGGACCAGGATGTGATGTGGAGGACCAGGACGGGATGTGGAGGACCAGACGTGATGGGAGGACCAGGATGTGATGTGAAGCGATAAGGACGTGATGTGGAGGACCATGGCGTGGGATGTGGAGGACCAGGCTGTGATGTGGAGGACCAGGATGGGATGTGAAGGACATGGACGGATGTGGAGGACCAAGCCGTGATGTGGAGGACCATGGCGTGATGTGGAGGACCAGGATATAATGTGGAGGACCAGGCCGTGATGTGGAGGACCAAGATGTGATGTGGAGGACCAGGGTGTGATGTGAAGGACAAGGACGTGATGTGGAGGACCAGGATGGGATGTGAAGGACCAGGATGGGATGTGGAGGACCAGGATGGGATGTGGAGGACCAGGATATAATGTGGAGGACCAGGATGGGATGTGAAGGACCAGGATGGGATGTGAAGGACCAGGATGGGATGTGGAGGACCAGGATATAATGTGGAGGACCAGGGTGGCTGGAGGCCACTTTATAAAAGAATTAAAAAAAAGTAGTAGTAGTAGTAAATAATAATGATAATAATAATAATAATAATACACCTTTTTTCAATTGCAATTGAACAATGTTACTTTTGGTTTCAACATCTTCGAATGGAATCAACATTCTTACACTTGATTAATAACAATCTTTACTTTCCGTTCAACAATCATCCAAAACTTTTCAACAGTCGTTTAACACGTGACAATGTTTACTTGCTTTCAACAATCGTCTCATTCTTCATTGACAATTCACTAATACTTTCAACATTTTACAAAACTAAGTAACAATCTTTAAAACATCATAACTATGCAAAAAGTTTATGTTTTGGTGTTTTTCGTAGATCGAAAGACTAGTTGATCTAATACGAACTTTTGAAGCAAGTAACGAATCACCGAGTCGAGATGGTGTGCTACACACTCAGTATTTTCATTACGAGTGTGCAGCTTCTCCCGTATACAGTTCGTCGCCGAGCCCCTCCAGCATGCCACGGAGGCACCGAATAACAAGTGCTACAGATCGCGAGCGCATTATCGAGGCCTACAGAGCCGAACAAGATTTCCTCGTAGTTGCAGCAGCCCTTGGAGTTCAGCGCACCACGGCATACTCCATTGTGCGAGTATACCAACGCGAAAACAGGGTTGAAGCGGCTCACACAGGAGGCAGACACAAGATCATCGACAATGAAACTCTGGATCTAATAGTGATGCTGCTTGAAGCAAGCCCTATGATGACCTTGAGAGAGATAAAGGAGGAGGTCATGGATATATTTCCTACGAAACCACATTTCAGTGAGGCAACGCTTTCGCGTTATTTGGAGGGGGAGCTGATATCACTGAAAATGTCCCGTGACTCCCCAGCAGAAAGAAATTCTCCCGCAGTAAAGGAGGCGAGACACGCGTACGCTACGTGGATGCTGGCGACGGGTCTACAGCAGCAACTAGTATACATTGATGAGACAGGTATGTAATTATGTAACCACTTATCAACTATCTGTAGTATGTACTACATAATTCCTTAAGTAAACTGTATGTAACGAGTGAGTACTTAATATTGATCTCAGTTTGATGCATCGTACAACTTTCCTTGTGTTAATGTTTAATTACATTACAGTATGACTATATACACTGATGTTTCATTTCCAGGGTTCAATCTGTGGACCAAGAGGACGTACGGCAGGGCAAGATGCGGGGAGCGTGTGCATCGCGCCGTTGGTGGACAGCGTGGCAGAAACACGACAGTGATTGCTGCGATAGCTGAACAC